>NC_056746.1:3928259-4093259 GCF_019279795.1 Protopterus annectens
TAAATATATGTTTTTGTGTTTTTTGGGTGTTATTATCTTTTGTGTGTTTGTGTATATATATATATATGTATATATAGATATAGATATATAGGATCTACTTTTAAAGCTTGAAATTTCAAAACTTCTAATTTCTTATGGTTGAGACAGTAAGCTCAGTTTTGAAATTTCAGACTGTTTAAATAGAGATCACCTTTCAGCACGAAATGGGAAATTTACCGTTTTTCTCACTGTAGTGTAATCTTGGAGTTGATATATTAGTATTGGGGGGGGGGGGGCTTGACCCCCCTGTAAGAACGTAAATTTTTTTTTTTTTTTTGAAGTTGTAAAACTTCGATCTAATGCTCTCAACCATAAGAAATTCTAAGTTTTGAAACTTCGAGCTTTAAAAATAGACCCATGTGTATAAAATGTGCATGTGTGTTGATAGTGGTAGGAAACTGGAGTGCCTAGAAAGAGCTTGCACGTATTGGGAGAACATGGCATGTCACATAGACAGTTATTGGAAATCTGGATTGTACTCAGTATCTTAAATCTGTTAGGTGGAAGACTAACCACTGAGCCAATGTGCTGTCCAAGAAACAGTGTCTTAGTAATAGTTCACCACTGCAGTCCTGTAGTGCATGTTAACTGTCTTACCAGAAACCAATGTAAGTGTGTGTTGCTTCCCCCATCATTATTTATGAATGCTCATGCTGTAGTGAACCCTTGTTATGAATATAAAACTTGTATGGCAAACAAGAAAGGATGAGCAAATGGGAAATAAGTGAATGACAGTGTCACTGGCTTAGTGGTCAGCACACCATTCTTTGCTTTTGGATGATGAGAAGACTTTCCTCCTCCATATCAGTGCTTGGAATTATTTTCCAGTGCTGACATTCGAGTGCAGCATAAGGGTTGCTGCAGTCCTGAGTGTGCCTTCCTTCAGAAGGGATGTTAACCAAAGCCTTCATCTGTTTGAGTTGGTGGTAGCTCCGGTAGATGTAAAAGATCCCATAGCACTTTTCAGTAAAAGTTAAGGAAGTTCCCCAATGCCCTGGTCAGATTTACCCTCCTCAGTATGGGATACCACTTGTGTCTTCACTGAAAAGAGGTCACTGGCCTAATATAATTGTTCAGCAAAATGTTCTTAAGTAAAGGTGTTCTTTTATGCTGTGTGCTTTTTAGTTAGTCTGCAAAATGCAGCTTTGCATTTTTTGGATTTCACTTCACTTTTGTCCCTGACATCTTCCACTCGCACACTTGTTGGGACTGACCACCTTTATGCATATCATAAGGAACAGATGATGCTTTCTACACTCCACTTTCTACCCAGCAACATTCTGGTTTCTGTGGTGTTAGGAGGAGACCAGTCTGCAAAAGGAAAATGTACCAAGCTCTGGAAAACTGGATGGCAGACATCTACATGGGTATATTACCCATCCTAAATGGATTTCATTTGTCAGTATTTGAACTGTTGATGCTATGGTAAGTCATTACACTGCTGTATTTTATAGTAAAGTTCCTTACACAAGTATTTGCCTGACTGCTTGAGATGTTGTTTATCCTTTGAAGGATCACCATTTATTTTATTTTGCTTATATTTCTAGGTCAGTCAAGTCATGCCATGGAAATGTTAAGCTCCTGTGCCGTAGCTTATTGCAAGTCTGCTAAAGCTGAGACAGCAGTAGCAAAGTCTTTACTTACACTGACCAAATGGATTCAAGCTGAATGGAAAGAAATGACTGGGCAGCTTAAACAAGTTTACAGGCTACAGCAGCAGAAGACCCTTACTGGACTCTCTACTCTTGTAAAAAATGTACACAGTTTGTTGGAGCTGGCTGCAAATAGCCCTGAAGATGAAGACTGTCCCAAGATCGAGAGTGAATCCACAGGTTGGTTTTGTAAACAGTGAAATAAACTTTCGTTTTCTCTAAGAATCTTGTTTTGCCTTTGGCTCGTGACATGCTTATACTTTTTATGTCCAAGTCAAGTACGTTTTAATTTTTTTACTTTGTTTACTGTGGTACCTTGTATATATCCAAGACATATTTCCAAGTTTGAGTATGGCATTAAGTGAATCAGACATCTAGGCGTGGCACTATAGATAAAATGCAAAGTGCTTATATTAAGTGAGAATTGCACTTTGATTTCATAGTTTAACAGTATTTTGGATGCAGAGATTAGTTTTACCAGTGTTCAAAACAGGACATTGCTGGAACATAATACTGACTAACATTATTTAGGAGACAGGGACTTCATTGTACCGCCTGGCTGAGTAGGGTGCCATTGGAAGTTTCAGCACTGTAACTGATAGGACTAAGTCAGGATTTAGTCAACCGGGAACCTAAATTTTCCTCTGGCTAACTTAGTCTGCCCCCCCTTACCCATAATGTTCTTTCATGGTCTCTTCTTAAGAGCTGCTCTTCAGCTATGTATTAGTCAGTTAAACCGTGAGATAGCCTCAGGCTGTTTTTGGCAGTATGGTTACTATACAGTCTTCAGGTTTAATTTCCCATGTGTTTCAATTTGCTTTGCAAGTCATTGCATTCCTTTCTTCCTTTACTGTGCATTATTTCTGAGAAAATTTAGCTGCCCCCACCACCATTTTATGTAGCTTTTCATTTTGCTTGTCTGTGTTGTGACTTAATGATAGAAACGAAGCAGGGCTCTGTCCTTTAAGAAATGTTGTTATGGGCTGAAAATCCTCCCATGGTAATCACACCTAAGTGTATTAAGTGTTTATGTGAAGAATATTTTTAAAAGATGTGCTAGATTTGTGATGCCTTTAAGGCCTCCACCTTAAACAAGAAAAGGAGCTCTTTCAGTTGGAATAATTCCATTCTATCCCATGCTCTAAGCATTGAAAAAGATTGTTGCTATGAATTTAAAATCTGCTGAGATTTCTTTTAACTATTCCAGTTTTGTTCTCAGTATGTTACTTGTTGAAACTGTTCCTGCTAAATCGAAGCTTATTGAAGGTTCGAGAACTCTGTGATGTTCTTTGTGTTTCACTGCTGCAGTCATCACTCTTGCAGTTAGGGCACTAAATTTTCAGTTCCACATGCTGAAATACCAGCAACATACAATGAAACTCCTTAAACAAAAAAATGTTACCTCTCCAGCTTGTGCAGAAAATAAAGAATTGCAGGAGTTTATGCATTCTGCAGGCATAATCTGATGTGTCTGTGGTTAGGGTCCAGGCGGCATGGGGTTGTGAAAAAGGAAGGCACTTGTGCTTGCATGCTGCTGCCCACCAAAGAAAATCTTTCCTTAGACAAGGTATCATAGGTATGATGGTTTCCAGCTCCTGAGAGTGTTGGCACCAAAGGCTTTTTAAGTACCATTGAAGTTTCCTCATGTGCAGTCTGGCATCTGGAGTGAGTAGAATGCAGGAAGCCATGAACCCTAGAGCTTGCAGGATTTTACTTGCGAGTAACTGGGTTCTGGTAGTTAGTTGAGAGAAGTAGCCTGTCATGCTTGTTTTTCTGGAGTAAGGAATGCCATCTGGGATGCTGTGTCCAGGCTTGCTCCCAGGAATACAATTTTTTGAGTGGGGACTACTCCGGATTTTTTATTTGTTTATAGTGTGCCTCAGGGAGGTGCGTAGGTCCTTCACAAAGATCAGGTGCTGCAACAGCTTTTCCTGACTGCCTGAATCAGGCAGTCTGAGTAGAGGTATGATTGAATATTCCTTTGTCTGCAAAAGCAATGTCATGAGCCAGGCATTTTGTGAAAACTCTGGGAGCAGTGAATAAGCCAAAGGGGGAAGCACAGAGAACTGAAAGTGCATAGATCCTATCCTGAAACATAGATATTTCCTGAAAGAATCCCTGATTGGGATGTGAAGGATAGGCCTCTGTTAGGTATAGGGTGGCTAACCAGGCATCCTTGTATAGCATAGGTAGAAGCTGCTGGATGGTGAACATTTTGAATTTTGATATCACCAGATAGGTGTTTAGAATTGATAGATCGTGGATTGGGCACCAAAAAAAAGTCTGGAATAGGAACCTTGGCCTATCTGGTCTGCAGGAACATACTGTATTGCCCTCATGGAGAGCAGGGAATGAACTTCGTTTTGAACCTCTGCCCACTGGTTTGGAGGAAGATCCGGGAACTCTTTTGGGGTTAGCAGTGTATGGAAATAAAATTTGTATCCCCGGAACACTATGGTGAGTACCCATTTGTCATAGAGGCCCAGTTTTTTGCATGGGAGGCAAGTTTTCCTCCTAGGGGCAAAAGCAGGTGGGCAGAGGTAATGGAATGGAGTTGAAAAGTCATTGTGAGTTTTTTCCATTAGGGGTTGGCTTAGCACTCCCTGTTTTTGAAGTGGAGGAATTCCATTGCTTAGATCTCTGCCTTCCTTGGGACTGCTATCAGGGGGGGGGGGGGTCTACTTCCCCTAGGTCTTGTCTGCGCTGGCCTTGAGGGGGCTGGAAAAGGACCAGTGCTTGGAGGGGCAATGCCTTCTGAACCTTGGAGGCTGGACTTGCAAGAAGTCTGTCTGCACAGATTTAGCTTTTTCTTCCATCTTTTTTAAAAACCTCTTCTGCCTTGGTGCCAAACAAATAGTCTTTGTTCAGTGGTGCGTCCAACAGTTTTGGATTTGACATTATCTGGCAAGGTCTGTTCCTTAAGCCAAGCATGCCTTCTAAGTACAGAACCTGTGACTGCTGCCCTGCAGGAAGCTTCTAGGGTGTCAAAGCCACATTGCAAGGTGTGTTTAGTAACTTGGCTTACAGAATGCATAAGCTACTGTAATTACTTATATTTTCTGCACAAGCTGGAAAGGTACTTATTTTTTGTTTAAGGAGTTCCATTATATGTTGCTGGTATTTCAGCATGTTGAACTAACAATTTAGTGCCCTAATTGCAAGAGTGATGACTGCAATAGTGAATACACTCTAACATCTACATTTATGTTAAGTGTACATAACTGTACTTTCACCCACAGCTCCTGTTCTTCAGTATCCACCAGATACCATAGGAATGCATCTGTTCAGTTAAACTACAAAAGGGATATTGAGGAATTTTTTTAATCCGCAAATGTAATGCAAGGTGTCTTCCCCCTTCTAATGTTTGAAGGCTTGACAGCACTTTTTCTTGATCACCTTTTTCATTCTGGGTTCTAACCCTTCATTTGGCTTGGTTCGAGCCCCAGTTTATTCTAGGTCATGTGTCCAACCAATTATTGTTGATAGATGGCCCAGTATTTGCTACAAAGGAAATGCAACAAACCAGCAAACTGCAAGTGTGTAACTGAGTAGCGTTCAAATTTATACAATTTTCTTAATTGACTAATCAGTCACAATTTAAAAACAATTAAACCCTAAAAGTGCCACCATGATCACAATACAAAAAACATATTATAATTATACTTAAACAGTAATGTTAATCTCCAAATTTAATCCGACCGGTGCCAAAGTCCTATAATTCAAAGTTAGTGTACTTTCTAACTCTAAAAGCTTTTGATGAAAATTACCTCCGTTGGACAGAATAGGTTTAGCAAGCACACTGGTTTTTATGTTTTGCCAAAAATACATAAACATTTGACTGAACCCCCTGGCAGGTCCATTGTTTCCTGTTGTGGTTCCTTTCTTGAACATGTGGGGTATATTTGGATAGTCGTATGTAAAAACATCTATCCAAGATTCCTTCACATATAAAGAATACGAATGAGTTTTGTAAGTTAGTCAGGAACCTTCAGTGGGAGAAGAATTTTTATTGGGCAGTATTGATATAAAATCCTTATATACTAACATAAAAACAAGATGGGGCTTGGAGGCATTTTGCAAAATGTTGGGAGAGGGGCCACATACTACTTTTTTATGTTTGCTTGAGTTAAAATGAGTATTTTTTGCAGAAACAAGGCACAGCCATGGGTGCAAATTTTTCCCCAGCCTATGCTAGTATTTTCATGTCTTTTTTTGAAAATGTGGATGTTCTTCGTGTTTCACTGTTGACACTGTTGCAGTCATCATATTTGGGTTATCTGCCTGCAGGTAACCTTCAGCCGACCTGAATACCAGAGTCTTCGGATTTCTGCGTCGGATGCTGTTGTTTCTTCCATGACATCAGGTCATCAGGGGTATAAACATGCAGCCGATGCCTTTACATCAGTCTTTCTTGCCGTTCTGTGCCTGAAGCGGAAGCAGGTTGCAAGTGCCAGTCGGCCAATTCCTGAAATTTTCGTTTTCGAGTTTCAGACCTGAAGTCTTCAAAATGATAAGTACCCCATTTGGGGATCCTTTTTTCTTGCTTTAACCATTGTCAGAAAAAGTTAGCAATTATCTTGCCTGTGGAAAGCAAATATCTCATAGAGATTTTCATTCTTACTGTGTCACCTGTTTAGGCCCAGACCACGATGTCCCACATTGTTGGTTTTGTGCCTTGTTCAAAGCCCGAACTATTCGTCATCTGGCTATTTTTGTAGCTAAATACTTTTGTTCTCTCTCTCCGTACCCCAGAATGGCTTTGTTAAGCCATCTGACTACCGAGCTTCCGAAAAAACATAAGGATAAAGACAGACCACATAGGTCCAAAACTGACGACAACTCTTCCGTTAAGCTAGTCGCCAATCCGCCGGAACTCAGTGAGGCGCTTTCGCCACCCCTGATACCCGCTACTACAGATTTGCAGGCCTCTACTGAGACCCATTCGGAGTCCAGTATGCCACGAGATGCTTTTTCGACTATGGAATCTGCGAATGTCTCTACCTTGGATGGATCCGGAGCCGCTGTGCAGACACTGGCTTCTGAGGGTGTATTTAGGCCTACTGATTTTCATATTAAGCCGACTACTTCATTTCAAGCTAAGAATACTGAATTCCTCAGACCTAAAGCTCGCACTTTGCCTGGAAGACAGATGACCAAAGGCCATTCTCAGGCCCGTATGCCTCAAAAACAAATGATTAGAATGGCTGAAGACCTTATTACCTTAATTAGGGGAAGCAAGCCTTCCCCCTCTGAGACCTAGAACTGATTTTCTTTCTTATCCTTCTGATCAGGAATCTGATATTTCTGTTCCTTCTGACTACCAAGATTTACCCTTACCTACTTGGGAGGATTCCGATGCAGAGGATTCCATTCCCTCTGCTTCCTATCCAGAAGATTTTTCTTTTGGTGAAACCTTGCATACCCTTGGGGAGCATTTCCGCTGGGGAAGCCAGGACTATTCTCAGACCAAAAAGAGACTTGGGGAATTTTTAAACCTGCCTCAACACAGGCCTCCAACTATCCCTCCTGTTCTGGAGATTGTAGATGATGTTTTCTTGGGAGTCCAGCTTTACCCCAACACTTTGCCTCCAGCTCCCAGGAAAATCTGACTGATACTACAGAGTACCTGACTCTCTGAATTTCCTCTTCAAGAATCTGACTGCAGATCCAGAGACCATTTCCCAAGGCTGCTTCTGCCAAAACCCCTACCCCTTCTGATAGGAAAATTCTCCATAATTCTAAATGTCATAGGGCTGTCAGGATTGAAGTTAATTTAGAGGGAACGGGTATTTTTTGTAACTAAATATTCACCCTTGTCTTCTGTTTTGAAAAATGTGGTGGATAGCCTGTGGCCCATTGTATGTTTTGATGCAGAACTTGGACACTTATTACCCCAAAAAGTTACATATTCATTTGGGAGATTTGGTAACCTAAAGGAACTATTAAAATGGAAAAAGAGAAAGTCCTCCAATCCCGTGTTAGGGATGTTTGTGTGGAAACTATAAGGTTTGTTCGAGGGTGAGAGATATTTCTGTCTCGTATTAATGAGAGGAAGTTTTTGATTAATGATAGGTTTAACTGTAAATCCTGTGGGGTAGTCTGTATAGTGGGGTGCAGTTGTTCCCCTTGTAAATGGTGTATTGGACAAGCACATGATTAAAGTCCATATTTTGCAACACCTGGGTGATGTTTGCAATAAGCATCTTGATGGCCCCATAGCAGAACATTTTCATAGTACATGTGATGACCGTTTTTTAGTGTGCTTGCTAAACCTTTTATGTCCAATGGATGAAATTTTCATCAAAAGCTTTTAGAGTTAGAAAGTAGACTAACTTTGAATTATAGGACTTTGGCACCAGTGGGATTAAATTTGGAGATTTAACATTACTGTTTAAGTATAATTATAATATGTTTTTCTGTTGTGACCATGGTGGCCCTTTTAGGGTTTAATTGTTTTTAAGTTGACTGATTAGTCAATTAAGAAAATGGTATAAATTTGAACGCTGTTAAATTGCACACTTCCAGTCTTTCCTACCCCTGGAATTAGTGTTTCCTACCTCTTTAGCTTTAGGGCTGTTGCTGCCATTAACTTTGGTAGCCATTATATTGGGGCCATCCACAGTCCCTTTTGTCTGGAGTCATAATATTCTGTCCTTGGAATTAACCATTTGAAGGTCAGAATAGAGGTCCTCCCAGCCCTAAATGGATTGTTTGCTTCTTTATCTTTGAGAGTCAGCATATCAGTTAAAAGGCGCAGGGATTGACCTTTTTGATTGTGGTCTTGGAGTGACGGTGTTTGGTGCTGATCCCTCTGGGTTAACCACTATAGCTTCTGTTTTGTAGCCAATGTAATTTTTGATACAGTGATGCAGATTTTCCTACATGAGTTTCCCCCTGCAGTGATTGAGTTTGTGGCCCAAGGTCCTCCATTATCCCCGTCCTCATTTTCCAACTCTCTTTAGCCCAGTTTAACCCAGGAAAGTAAGACCAGGAGACAGTGTAGTATATAAGGCTCCCTAAAGAAACACTTAACTGTACTGTTGAGTCTCTCACCATTGGAAGTGACCATGAAGCTAATATTCCAACCCTTCAACCTGGTGACTTGTACTTCAGAGATGCTGGAATGCCTTAACATAAAGTTCTTAAGGCACACCCTCATTGTCAGAATGCATCCTTGCTGAGGCCTCCTGGTCCCCCAGGTCATCATCTTAGGTTTTTCTCACAACTGGCAAAATGTTTCAGCTGACCAAACAAAAATGTATAGAAGAATGCTGATGTCATGGCTCCTGACACGGCGGTCAGGCAAAATCTTCCAGACTCCCGAGGACTTCCCTACCTTGTCACAGAATCTTTTGATGGACTTCATAATTGCGTAGAGTGAGGTAGTCTTTTTAACTGAGAGTCTGGGGAATTCTTCTAGACTCTAGCCAGTTATAAAAATGCTCTTGAGCTTGTCTGCCTTTAGACTTCTGGCTTATAGCTTCAGTCCTCTAAATCTTGGATGATGTGTTTGCTTACATATTGCTATACCCAGATTCTTTACCTACTACTCCTAGGAAGCCTGATTGTTTCTATAGGGTGCTGGAATCCAACAGGCACCTCTATAAAAATTCAGTGTCAGACTTAGCATGTGGTGTCTCTGGAATCCACCAAGAAATCATTTGGGACTGTAGACTCCTATACCGATTTGGTAAAAAGACCTACATCTCATCCACCCTGGCCGTGAGAGTGCTTAATGACAAGTTCCACAAGCTTAAATACCTTTAGTCTGTACAGGAACAGAAACTAAGGCAGAAGAGGGGAGATCCAAGACGAGCATCTCCAGAGGAACATCTGGTAATTGTGCATTATTGGCCTACAGGTGTCTAGACATTCACTTAATTGTGGCTATGGTGCAGTGGATGCATCATGCAAGCTAGCTGCTATGGGGTGCATGACAGTGTGACATTCTTGGCTGAGGGCACAGTCCTTTGTTCATACTTTTTTTAAAATGGAGCTGCTGAAAGTCCCACCAGACAAGGAGTTCCTCTTTGGACCCCTGACAAAAAAAAGTTAGAGACTGGAACGGAAGAGGAAACAAATGAAATCCGTTTAAGAACTCTACTTTTCCCTTACCCCCAAATACTATAGAAACTAATCCAAAAAGCACTGTCCCTTTCCCCCAAAGCAGGCAAAAAACTGCCCCTAAGGAAAAAAGCCCTGGCATCAAATAATGCACACCAACCAATGCTGTAGACCTAGAGGTCTAAGGACCCTGCCCCCTGATAGAGAGTAGCTATGATTATGCTGACCACCTCCCTCCCCTTATCTAGGAGGAAAGTTTGCCTCCTTCCTCACTCATTGGGAGCAGGTTACATAGGATAGTCTCTAATCTATGTAAGGTTACATAGGATAATAAGGATAGCATCTTTTCAGGCTTGTTGGCTGTTGGTGAAGCACCCACCAAGAGGAGAAAACGCTGAGAGAAGAAAGGAGCCACTTTTGAGACTTTAAGTATTTTTCCTCTGTTTATTTGCTAAGTTTTTCTGCATAGCCGCCTATTTTGAGCATTTTCTGGCTTGTTAAATTTGATTTCTGCATTAGTAACTGTATTTAGAGCACAACCTAGAGCTGTTTACTGAATTTCCTGTTTGCACTTATTTTTAAAATCGTTTTTTTCTCAAAACTTGCATTTTATCTGTCTTTGGCCTAGCACTCTTGTGTGGGGTCATTTACTGCACTGTTATAACTTGTTGATACTTGTTAACCTCCGCTATCTCTGAAAAAAAAAAAAATCTTGCTTTTTCCCACTTTTCTGAGATTTAAAAAAGTTCAGTTACAGACTTGCTGTTCTTGAACTGTTTGTAAGTTTCTGTGAGGCCATTTTTTGCTTGGGCTAAAGGAAAGTGTCTCTGTTGATCAGTGGCAGTGAAAAACATTGAGCAGCCTGCCTGCCCCTGTGGGAGTGGTTACTGACTTGAAACTGTAGTTTTATTGGCCATTCTGGGTCAATTCCAAAACTCCTTCATCTTCCTCTCTTAAAACCCTCTTTTGCGCGTTTTTGAGCATAGCACAACAACGGGCAGCGCCGCCTAATTGGGTTTAAACTATTCCTGGCTCCACAAAGTCTGCTCTTCACTTTTTCCCTTAGAACTGCTCTATCTCTCAATTTAAACACCATATTCTCATTCTAAGGCCCTTCACTGGTCCAATTAAGTAATCCTACAAGTTAGCACTATTAAACCATAAGCACTACTTACTCTTATACTCTCTACGATTACCCTGTCCTCTATTGGTCCGTCTTAAATTCAGTTTCCCTATTACTCTAGCATGTCCAAAGGTCAGTCAATGGTTTCCTCTCCAGTCCAGCTGGTGAATCTGGGAATTTTGAGGCAATGTTACAACTGTCTCATGTACACGGACAACCCTCTCCTCCTCCAAACAGGTTCAAATATATGTGAGAGATGCAACTATTTAGCCAAACTGGAGGCTGAGCTCTCTTCTCAAAACTGGTGTAACCAGTCAGGAGGAGAAGGTAACCTCACACAACACAATTCCAGTATCACATAGTCCCACCACATCAGCGAACCAAACACATAAATACACAAAACATACTCGAAGCTCTAAATAAAAATCTACCTAAGCAACAGAGACCTTCAAAGCAGACGTCCAAGCAAACGCTACCTCAAAACAAAACACACACAACACATAACCCACAAAGTCAGTGTGCCAAGCAGCCACAGCCCTTAAGGCTGAATAACACACCTGATACTCTTGTTATAGGTGACTCTATTGTCAGACACACTGACGTCCTGCTCACCAGGCTGAATAAAGAGAAGGTCACAGTGAGCTGCCTGTCGGGTGCTAGGATCCGACACATAACGCAGCACTCAGGTCACTCCAAAGCAAATACAAATATGACTCCGTCATTGTACATGCTGGTGTGAATGACCTGAGACATACCTCCCTGGACTACATGAAAAGAGACATAGAGGAGCTCTCTGATCATGTAGCCCAGGCTGGTATGACCCTGACCTTGAGCAGCATCTTACCCTCACCTAGAATGATGCCACAGTACAAAGACAAAATGATCGATTTTAACAATTGTCTAAAATTTTGGTGTCATTCAAAGGGGATCCAGTGTCTGTCAGCCTGGGATGACATGCTCGACAAGCCACGTTGCTTCGCTAGGGACGGCTTGCACCTGTCACCACTGGGCTTTCGTATATTGGCAAAGGCTTTTGCCACCCCCATAGTACCTTTTTTAGGCAAGGCTCAAAAGTCAAACCCACCCCCATAGACAGCACAAGGAACAAGAAACTAAGGGTAATGCTGCTAAACGCCAGAAGTCTTAACCTCTAGATGCACGCACTCGAAGCTCTCCTCGGTATGGAGAACATCGATATCTGTGCAGTGACAGAAACCTGGTTCAAGGCTCCAGAGAGCACCCCAGCACTACCAGGCTGTACCTCATGTCATGCTTTTCGGCCCTAAAACCCAGACCGAACCACAAAAGGAGGGGGAGTTTCCATATTTATCAAGGATATCCACACCTCCAGGTTAGTGGCATTGAACGAAGTATCGGAGACCATCCATGTGCAACTAACAGTGGGCAAGACTGCTTTTCAGTTTATAGCATCCTACAGACCACCCTCTCAGTCAGGAATCCCATTCGGCTTTCCTGAAAACATTGGAGAACATAAAGATCTCTCCGAACACCATTATATTGGGCGACTTCAACTACCCAAACATTGACTGGAAGCACTACTCAAGCCCCAGCACCTTAGCCCAAAGATTCCTGGAAATTATAAACTCGAATGCTATGGAACAACTAGTCACCACTCCCACAAGAGGGGACAACATACTAGACCTGATCATTACCAACATGGGGACTCTATGCTCCACACCAGAAGTATATCCCTCATTGGTAAGATAAGACAATAAATTAATTTCACTGGATGTCCACATCCCGACCCCACCCCCAGCCCAGAAAACCACAGTGAAAAACTTCTCAAAAGCGAAATTCTCACTTCTCAAAACCGAAGTGGAATCCTTCAAGGCCCCAGGGCCAGTGGAAACTACAGCCCAAACCGCAGAATCCTATATAAATGCATTATACGGACATCTCCAGGAATGCATGGATCATGCTATCCCAAACAAAACCAAGACCCAATCATCCAAAGGCAGGCATCCAGTCTGGTGGACCTCTGCCATAAATAAACTGTACAACAGAAGGAGGAAGCTACTACATGATGGAGCAAAATCCGTAATAGGGAAGGCATCTCTGATCAGTACTAGCAAAAAATTACGATCCCTCATAAAATCCTCCAAGGCCAGCTTCGAGAGAAAAATTGCACAGGACACCAAAGACAATCATAAGGCTTTTTTCAGTTATGTTAGAAACCTGGGATGCAACTCCCAGACTTGTTCTGAGTTGATTCTAAACGACAAAAAATACACTGAACCCACAGACATCGCCAATATCCTGGCAGACAGGTTCAGTGCAGACTTCTCCCCCCCCTCCCCCAAAAGAGCAAGTATCTATCCCGGCAGAGGGCTGCCTCCCAAACATCTCAGATGCTCAGGTGAAGGCTGCCCTCTCCAAAGCAAAAACACTGCTTCCATGGGACCAGATGGCGTCCCAGGTTGCATCCTACATGAACTACAAGAGGAACTAATCCCTCAAATAAAACAGCTATACAATCTCAGCCTCACTACAGGATATGTGCCCACAGAATGGCGTACAGCAACAGTGGTCCCACTCCACAAAGGTGGAGCCTCTACGGACCCTGGAAACTATCGCCCCATAAGCCTGACTAGCTTAGTCTGCAAGGCTATGGAGAGGATCATCATGGAGCTCATAAACAAAGACATTGGGGACCTACAGACACTAGATCCTACCCAGTTCGGCTTTGTCAAGGGCTGATCCTGCCTTTTGAACCTGGTTGACTTTTTGAAACGGTCACCAAAGCCATAGATGAAGGGAAGGTAGTCCACACAGCCTATCTGGACCTTGCAAAGGCATTTGACACAATACCCCACTCTGCCATCATAGATAAGCTATCCAGCTTAAATATAAACCCCCTATGTCACAAGATGGGTCGCAAACTGGCTCAAAGACAGAACCCACAGAGTGAGAGTTGCTGGAGCCATGTCAGACTCGAAACCGGTCACACGTGGCGTCCCACAGGGTTCTGTCCTGGGACCACTCTTGTTCGGTATATACTTTTCCGAGGTACAGGCAAACGTGGGAGGACTATGGCTCACCAAGTTCGCAGACGACTGCAAACTGGGCGCCATAATCAACTCTCCAGCTGACACAAACATCCTTCAAAAAGGTCTCACAGAGACAGATAACTGGTGCCAGCGCCATGGTTTAAAGCTAAATGCCAAAAAATGTATAGTCATACCCTTTGGCAAAAACAATGTGCCCACAAATTACCACATAGGCGGAAACCCATTAAGTACAGAGAAAGTTATTAGGGACCTGGGGACCCAAGTTGATAGCAATCTCTCCTTTGAAAACCACATTGCCAGAGTGGTTAGAAAGACCTTCTACATAGCCCACCTCATCACGAAGGGTTTCACATCTAGATCAAGAGAGGTAATCGTGTTCCTTTATTCATCCCTCATCAGGCCCATCATAGAATACAATGCCGGCTTTGGGAGGTACCTTACCTGACACCTGCAGCAATTAGAAAGACCCCAAAAGTATCTCACCAAGAGGATCAAGGGTCTCAAACAGATGCCATATGCTGCTCAGTTAAAAAAACTCCAGTTCTACTCAGTTGCAAACCGCCTACTTCGAGGCGATCTATGCCTGACATACAAAGCTATGTCAAATCCAGAATTAATGGACATGCTCCACCTCAGTAAATCTAAATCCCTTAGAGCCACACGCTCGAGGGACTTGAACCTCAGCACAGAAATAAATAGAACTTGCTGGAGGGACAGGTTCATAACCCAGAGGCTCCCTTCGCTCTGGAATAGAATTCCAGTTAATGTGAGGCAGAGCACCTAAATGAATCTCTTCAAGAAGAATCTCGATAAGTGGATGGGGGATCGTAGGTTTGTCCCAGGGATTACTCCCGTGTCACTATTAGACAGAGGCACAGTAAACTAAACCTTAAAAAGGGCACAGTATACTCAAATCAAGGGGTGGCGTAAGCCATACAGAATCGGGCTAGGCTTATAATTGCCCCAGGGCAGATAGCCTAGTATGAACCTATGAACCTATAAGTGGGTACTGCAGATTGTCAGAAAGGGTTACTCCTTACAGTTTTAAAAGACAGTGCCCTTCTTAGTTATCCGTTCTCCAAACTGCAATAGAAAATTGATTCCAGCCATCATAGAGGCACGACTGCAGCAGGATTCCAATCCGCAGAATGAGAGGGGGAATCCTTCACTTATTAGATGTACACGTACAACTAAGATTCTGCCTGTACAATATTAAATTTCCTGTCCCATCAGCTTTTGTTGCCATTAGTAAAAGGTAAATAGGGAAAACTATAGGAAAACAGACCATTTCTAACTGGATAGCAGACCGGATTACCTTTTGTTACATTCGTCATAGTAAATAAATTCCTGGCAGATTTGGCTCATTCTATAAGGGCAAAGGCTGTTGCCATAGCATTTCTAAATGGGGCACCAGCACACCTTCACCAAACATTACCACCTTTGTGCTATGTCTATAGCAAGAGTTGAATGCACTGCAACCTTCCCTATATAAAAGCTTTGGGAGTTCTCCCAGGACTTACCACTACAACATTGACTATAGTGAACCTGGTATAGTTGTGTAGATTATGTACCATTATTGTAGATTTTAATACATCAGTGTTGCAGTACACTTTCCTTCCTGCTTATCTTTTCTGCTTCCCATGGGGTTGAAGTGGGAACCCCACCTTTCTCCCTCCCCCTCACACACTACTTTTTTACCCTATTGGCAGCAAGTGGTAATTTTAGGGTGTACCTGAGGGACATCTGATTTTGGTTACTTACACCTCTGACCTCAACTAGCAAGGGCATTTAACGGCTGGGGGATGGTGAAGGAATCTTGAACTCGGGCTGGCAGCTAACTTCTGCATGGCAGGAAATCCCAAGAATTAGTACTGCAACATTGATCTACCTGAAGATGTACAGTTGTGGTTATATTTTTTGAATGTTTGGGGGGGAGGGGTTGAGTGGCAGTGTTCTGTGAGGATAGTTGCATGTGTTTCTTTAAGTCATAGGGTTTGTGTTTAAGCATTTTTAAATGAGTGGCAAAAAGGTTAGGATTGTGCTTTCCTTGGAAAGAAGAGGTCTACATTCTGAATGCTGGAGTGCCTTGTAAAGAATGGTTGACAGTAGTCAGTCATGCCTTTGTATTTACTTAAGTATTCATTTATTTATTCAGTGTGTGTATTGCCAAAAATATGACAAATGTTTGCGTTTTATGTTTACTGCAATGCAAATGAGGTTTAATTCCTTGCTTTACATGGAAGGAGGCCTAAGATTTAAGGAGAGAGAGATAAGTTCCTTTAATGTCAGTGTTACGCGAAGACTGATCGACAACAGCCGTCAGTTATGTTTATGTATGTATGTATGTATTTATATATCTTGTCTTAGGAAGGATAACAAAAGTATCAAACCCAAACTCCCTGAGAAAGGGAGAGGCTATATGTTGAAGGTGGAGGTGGGACTTCTGAGTAATCAGTGCTTTACTTTTTGTAGGCAGTCCTAAAATAAGTGCCAAAATTAGTTTCCCAAGAGCCCTGTGATAGAGACACTACTGTTACTAAGACTCCAGTCCTGTGTAAGTATATTTTGAATGGAAAGGGGTATCATCTTACATTTTTGTTGCCAGTTAAAGGGAATGCAAAGTAGTAGTTTGGGATAAGGAAGGATTTTTTTTTTATGCAGCTTACTACTGTAGTCATCTCAGTAAGCTCTCTCTCATGTCTGAGCAAAAAACTGTGTCACCTTTACCACAGATGTTTCCATACACCTGATAAAAAGGCTGACATGTGACCATCTTTATTTCTTTCTTGCTAAATACATTGTATGTCATATAAAGCATTTGAGCAATATGTTGGGCTCTGCCACAACTGGGGATCAGTTATCAATTGGGTAAGTTTTCAGTTTGGGCTATTGTACTCATTTAATGCGTACAGTACCAGAATTGTGTAGGAGAAGGAGCTAAAAATGCCTCAGAAACATGTATTGTATTGTCTCTGCTGTTGAAATATTTGCAGACAATGGCTGTTTTAAGTATACACAGAATCTCTATCACTAAATTCAGCATGAGATCCTGATGGATTCACATTATGAACAGTACATGCAAGGGAGGTCATGGCAGACTGCATATTAGTCACCATCTTTACAAGACCATGTTGGTTCCTTCATGTTTCAGAGCACAGGTTAGACAGTAGTTTCTGCATACCCACCCACCCTGCCTCTGGAAGGAAACAAGTGATTTAAAAGTAGGAACAGCTCAGCTGCACTGCCAGTTTCCTTGCTGGAATTGTCGCATCATAGGGTAGTCAAACATTAGGTGGTCTGCTAGTCAGGCAGAAGATTTTGGTTTTAGCGGCAGCTTTAGGATTAACAATGAATTGTCTATTGTCTGTCACTAGTAGAATGTTTCTGGGTATTTTTTTTGGAGAGTGACCTGGATGGGTCGAAGGCCTTGTGTCATTGCCAATGCTATAAGAAGCAGATGGTGCAATGTAGGTGCATAGTACTGTAAATGTATCGTATGTTAGTAGCCACTGTCTCCATCAGAATTTTCTTGTGCATATTCCTTTTAATTGAGGTATTAAAACTCACGCTTGCAGACCATCAACAAGGTTATCATCTTTTCACAATTTTTTCTTCTTGTCTGTAGTGAAATTCCTTAATTTCATCAACAGTGATCTTTTTACACAGTTGACCTCCACACTAAAAAAAATAAATAAAATGAAACTTGGTTGTATGCTGCCTTCAAAAAAATATTTCCCGTGTATACACACCAAGAAACCTTGTATCTGTAGATGGGTCACTTCTGTACAAATGCTGTATGAAGCCTAGTTTGTACAGAGGACTTAAGCTCTGGGCTGTTATTGAGCTTTTTCCTATGCCAAGGTTTAAAGGTTTGTTTCCTTCCTATTACATTTGCCTAATGTGTGACTGAGCAATTCAGCTAATCAGGCAATGCTCCCTGGACATCCCTGAAAAGACACTTTGCCTTCTGGGATTACCCAGCCACCATACAGATTGAAAAATAAACGCAGGCTTGAGTTCAAGCATTGTATTATTAAAATGGTCTTGCTTTCATGCAAAGTGCTGCAAGTTGTGTAAAAAATGAGACCAGCACTGAATGGTACGTATTGAACTGTGTATATGTAGCAAAGTCATCTGATATGGGCATAGCAGAACAGGAAGCATTTGTATCTTGTGTGGAGTCATTGGGCAGAGTAGCGAATGGCTATGTGAGTATTCTGTGCAAGACTAAATTCAAAGGGAGGGTAGTGATAGATTTGTTGGGTTCTTTAGCTGGGGAGGGTTATGTCACATTCAGCAACCTAATTCTACTCCTGCCCTAAACTTGTCCTCCAACCCCAAAGCCTGCAGACAGAGGTCTTACCCAAAACGGATTATATGTGCTAGCACAGTTTCCAGAGACAAGTTAAATGTTAGCAACAATATAGCTGTAAAGCACCCAGAATACAAAGTATTATGGGATGTGCCAGACCCAATACAAATCAGTTATGTATGAAAACCACTGTACATGGACATTCTTGCAAGGAGTGCCCATGTCCAGGAGAGAAGCAGAGGCAATCCCGGCAGAAATTTACGGTGTCCCACCCAGTTGTCCAGGTTGCACTTAAACAGGGTCATGGAGGTGCTCTGCTTGACATGGATTGGAAGCCTATTCCAGAGGAGTGGCAACCTCTGAGGGATGTGTCTGTCTCTGCAACAGGTCCTATTTCAAGTTAAAGGCTAGACCGAGGTATCTGAAACTGGCAACTCTTGTCCCATTTGACTTAAGGATGTGCAGCATTTTCATAAGATTTGCGTCAGAGATGGCCATGTAAGCCAGGCATAAGTCGACTCTAAGCAGTCTGTATGCTACCGAGTACAATGACAGCGACTTCAGTGTGTCCATATAAGACATGCTGGAGACCCTAAATTTTCTTAGAAATCTGAGGTCTCTTAAGTTGCTGCAGGTGTCTGGGACAGTGCATTATATTCAGTAAAAGGCCTGATAGATGAGTACAGGGGAGTTGTAACCATTTGCTGTTGAGGTGATTCCTTTGCTAATCAGGTTAGCGACATAGAATGCCTTCACCACCACAGTAGTTGAAGTTGAATTCACAGTCAACTTGTGTTCCCTGGTCTCTCACTGCAGAACTGGTACTTAGGGTGTTTATCATATAACCAGCACAGACATTGTTTTTACCAAATGAAATATTAGTATTTAGTTTAAGACCATAGCTTTGGCACTGGTCATTTTTGGTCTGTGTAAGCCCCTTTTGAAGTACACTGAAATCACTAGGAGATTTGATGATGTCACCAAATTTGCATTCATCCGCAAACTTGGTTAGCCACAGCCCATCCATTTTGGCCTGGACTTCTCTGAGGTATATGCCAAACAAGAGAGGGCCCAACACTGACCCTTGTGGGACCCCACTGGTGACAGGTCTGCGGGGAGAGTTGAAGCCTCCCACTTTGAGTGTTATCGATCTGTGAGCCAATTTGCAACCCACCTGACAACATAGGAGTTAATATTCAACTGGATTAGTTTGTCAGTGATGCCCGATTGTGGGATTGTCAAAGGCCTTGGCCAAGTCAAGATAGGCTTTGTGCACAGCTTTGCCTTTGTCTATGGCTCCGGTCACATTCTCGAAGTTTAGTAGGCACGACTTATCCTTGACAAAAAACTAACCGGGATGGATCTAGTGTTTGGAGGTCGCCTATACCCTTATTTATGAGATCCATGATTCATTCCATTGCCTTACAGTTGAGGTTGGTTAAACTTGCAGGTCTATAGTTACCTGGGTTTGTTGCTGAACTGCCCTTATGGAGGGGGATAATGGACACTTTCCATTCAGTGGAAGGTACTGTCAGTACTCAAGCTGTGTTGAATAGGATACCTAGTGGAGTAGCTAGTGCTTGTTTAAGAACATTAAGAATGCAGCCCAGAATGCCATCTGGTTCCATGGAGGCTGTGTTCTTGGTCTTGGAGAGAACATTGACTTGTTCTTTGGAGTTGCAGGGAGGAGGTGATGAAGAAATGGTTTGTGATATGGTTGGGGGGATGGGGGGGTGTAGCTTTCACCAAACCTGTTTGCTAGCAGGTTTGCATTTTCCACAGGGTCAGTGTGTGATACAATCCAGAATTAGTTCAGCACACATCTGAGTCCTACCTTTTAGGTTGCAGGCATAGCTGAAGAAAGCCTCTATGGTTTCTGCATTTTTTCTCATAGTTGCTCTTTGAGGAGTTTGAGTTTTCTTATTTAATTGTTTAGGCAGAGGAGGGTGTGTTTCCAGTTCTGGGTTATCACTTTTGTATTTTTAGACAGAAGCTTCTTTCACTTACTGTATAATCTGTTAATGCTAGATGTCTGCCAGGATTTTTTTTTAGGATCTTGCTTTAATCTCATCAGGAATGGCTGTGTCTATACATTTGTGTAGATGTTTATACAGGGCATCAGTGTATACCTTAGTATAACTGTCAATGGCATCTGTGGGAACTGGAGTTTGGAAGCGGATTATACCATCCGTTAGGAGGGTATAGTTTTCTTTGGTGAAGATTTTTAGCCTGACTTCTCCTTTGGCGAGTTCTGGTGCTATTGCTACTTCAGAAATTACTGATTTATGGTTGGATTTAACCAGTGTAGGCCATATACTTGAGGCATTGCATTGGTCACTCTTATTGGTGAGGACCAGGTCTCTAATATTAGAACCCCTTATGGGTGGTACATTTTTTCCAGAGCATTTGAGTTAAAATCCAGGAGCTTTTCTGCGAGTGAGTTTGGGCTCGTGTGAGTTTCCTAGTTCATGGAGGGATAGTTGAACTCACCCATGACTAGGGTGTTAAGTTGTACTTTAATTGTCCAAGTAGATCTAAAGCTGAATGGGCTTCTTGGTTCATGGAAGGGGGAGTTGTAACTGGTGATGACATGAAGGGGAGTCTTACCTGTGGTAATTTGGACTTGGAGTAACTCCATAGAGTTATCTTGTGTAACCAGTCTAGAGGCGCAATTATCTTTAATGAAGTTGGATACTCCACCTCCTTTGGTTCTTACACCTTCAGTTTGTGATCTGAAAGTCTGGAAGGCTTTGTAGCCTTGCAAGGCCGTGGTACTTACTGCAGCCTTGAACCATGTTTCTATGACTGCAGTTTGATTTAAACTCCTAGCGTTAAACGGCATGACCCTTAGTTTCCTTATGTCTAAAATTTGCATGTCTCAAATTTTGTTTGTGTCCTTGCCTAAAAAAGACATTATGGGGGGAGGCAAGCGCCTTAGCCAGCAACTGAAACCCTAGTGGTGCCAGGTTCCATCTCTGGCAATGCAGTGTGGTCTATCCACTATGTCATCCCAGGCTGACTGTTTCTACATCCCTTTAGAATGACACCAAAATCTTAGCCAGGACATATGTATCTGATATCCACGTAGAGAGAGATCATTTATCTCTCTTCATATAGTCCAGAATAGGTATGTCTCAATTCGTTCACACCAACATGAACTAGGATTGGGTAATAATCATACTTGTTAGAGACTTGAGTGCATGTGTGCTCTGTTGACTCCTTGCACCAGACAGCTGTCCATAATCTTCTCCTCGTTTAACCTGGTGAGTGGGGCATCTTTATATTTCACTATAAAGTCACATGTAACTAAAACATTAGAATAGATGTACATTGCCTTAAGGGTTTATTTGGTAAGACACTGGTGCTAGTGTTTTTATGTATATTGGGTGCTTGGGGTGTACTGCTCGGTGTAGCATGTTTGTTTGGGAGGTCTCTGGTGTTTAGGTAGGTTTCTGGAGCACATCTCTGCATATGACTGTGTTGAGGTGCATATACATAGGAGTCGTGGTGTGTGAGTTGACCACCTATTTAGTGTTGCTGTTCTGGGCACGAGAGAGCAGTGATTCCAGATTCTTAGTGTAAGAGCATTTCTCGCAAATTGTACCTGAGTGATTTAGGAGTAAATGGTTGTCAGTGTACACGAGGCAGTTGTTGCACTGCTTCACAAAACCCATTTCAACCAAGCTAGCAGGAGAAACAGGGAAACTGACAGTTCATAATGCAAGGTTTGAACCAGGTATCTCCGTAGATAAGGAGAAAAAGATGTGGGGTATCTGGTAGAGGGGGTGTTTTAGGGGGACTAAGCTATGGGAGTGTACAGTAGGAGGCCTATAAAAAAAGGACAATCTGTAGGTCTGATGTTGACAGGTAAGAGGTAAAATTGGGTGGTTCACTGAATATCTGAGAGCTGTTTAAGAACTGCTCTGCTAGATAGCAGCTGTAACCGGGCAAGAGTTGCCCCCTCTGCATGGTGGTGTGCTACACTCAAACAAGCAAAGCAACGAATACAAAGAATTGAATGAAATAGCTCAAACTGAGCCCTGGACCAGTAACTCTCAGAACTGGCCTATTGTACTTTTTAAAGGTATATTGAATGCACAGAGTTTCTTTTCTTTCGTTTAGCAGTTGGATTTATCGTCAGGTATAGGTGTGTGACTCCTGCTCAGAATGCAGCACATGTTCAGAATGTACCTACTATATTACCATTACATGAGAAGTAAAAATTAAATACATTTCCAGAGGCAATATATATTTCTGCAATTTTGAATGTGTTCTAACCCAAGTTTGTTGTGCTGAGAAAGGCAACATGCGACAGTTGAAGTTGTGATTGAAGTGCTCAGAAATCCCGAGGGTGTACTGACACAAGTCCATGGTGTTGCAGATTTTTCCGAAGGTAATTACTTGATAGTTTTATCATGAGCTGCAAGAGGGGTTTGAAAGGCTGCCTTTTAGTCTTAGGCATGCAGAGTCATATTTCACTGTCCACATTTGGCACTGAGCTATTGTACTTGTTATTCATTTGGGGAAGGTGTATAACTTCTGCTTAGGTTGAAGAATGTAGCACTTGTCCAAAATGCATCTTCACTAAGGTATTACTGCGCAAGTAAAAATTCTATATATTTATCTGTTCTACCAATAGTAGGGTTAAGTAAGGCTGTGGATCAAAAAACACATTGTGGAGATGAGGAAGAAAAGAAAATAAATTCTGATACTGGGCACGAGTGATAGTAGGGGAATATGATTAAAACTTGGAAAGAGATCCAAGACAAGTATCACGTGCAAGAGAGGCTAAAATGGGAATAGCAGAGAATTAAAAGTAAATAGAGGGGATGAGAAAATAATTGTCATGAAGAGGAAGAAATTCCAGGATTTATGTAGGACCTAGAGAACAATAAGAACGGAAGTGAAACAGACCAAAGTCTACTGAAAATTGGCAGGAGCTGAATTAAATAGTTGGATAGAAAAGAAATAGAAACAATAGAAAGCAGAAATTGAGAGAAAGCTAGAGGATCAAGAACGGAAGGAAATGCACTCTAAGGATACATCACGTAATCCAGTAAATTTAGAGTATTTGCTTGGAAGTGCCAGCATTAGTATTTTATACCCAATTATGAATAGCAAAAAATGTATGGGAGCCAGACAAAACAAGAAAAACAAGATTGAATGACTGTAGGGAAGAGAGAGGCACACAGGCATATAAAGATTGGCGTTTCACAAGGTTACAGCAATTGAAATATGCTCTAGCAAGGCTAGTGAGAGGTGTAGCACCAGAAATGAGCAAAATTATACAAAACTTATTTACTTTAAGCTAGGGCACAATGATACCAAAAGATGAAATAACAGGGATTAGTAATGACAGTAGGAAAAAAGTAGTAATAAAGAGTTGAAAAAAAAAAGTGGAGGAAGTGAAAAGAAAACCATTTAGTAAATTAAAGAAATGGACATTGAGAGGGAACACCCATTCAGTAAGGGAAGTGTGGGTGAGAGGAATGGACAGTAAGCTGACAGTATAAAAAAGATAGTTAATAACAGGGGAACAGTTTAGGAATGGAAAATCCAGATGTGAAGGTTAAGAAATGTAACAAACTGGAAAGGAAAAAGGGAATGAAATCGGAATGGAAGAGGGAACAAGGGGGACATTGAAAAAGGGGACAGAAACAGAGCTTTATGGCCAAGCTATGGGTGTGATGTATATAATTAGCATAGAAAATAAGGTTAGTAAAGTAAAAAATGCTGAAAGAATAGAGAAGTAGAACAAATCTAGAGATAAAGCAGTTTAGTGGGAGGTGTTTATATTTCATTGCTGTTTACTGTTTGTTTTTGGTTCTTTTGCAATACTTGGAATAGTAAGTGTTTAACTCATAACTATGCATAGATGCAATGAAAAAGCATCAAGAGATGCCTAGAAGATATATGAGTATTCACAGGGGTAGGAGTGGAATGAGTAAAACAAGATCAAATGACTAAGTGTGGAGAGAGCGTGAATGGTGATGTATAAAACACAGCTATAATATATGTAAGTATGGAAAAAGAGCCACTCACCAACAGCACAACGAAAGAAACACACCTTGAATGAGGACTGTTAATTATATAAAGGGATGTGAACTGTTAAAGGAGTTTTCAGAAAATAAAGGGGGTTTCAAAATTCTGAACGGTTCTGTTTTTGGCTGAAAGTGTTTCATTCAGTTTTTCAGCTTCTACTTATTTGGGATAGGGACTTTCACAGAGTTAAATTTCATTTATGGTTATAATGACCATATAATTTGTTTTTATTGCTGCTTGAATTTGTACCAATATGGGTTTGAAAATAGTTGCCTATTGGTTTTTTTTTGCAACACTCTTATTTGTGGTGCTTGTTGAGGGCATTATGAGCCTGCTCACCAGATTTGTCTGTTTGCAGCTGATGCATCTTTTGTTCTGTTAATATGGTCACCCTGGTTTCTGGTGTCCATGGAACTCTCTGGACATTTGTCATTTTCATTTCAATAGACATTTATTTTAACATTTGTTTACCGGGGTAGTCCGACAGGGTTAGTAGCCCATTTTCAGGGGAGCCCCGGGCAGAAAAGCTCCACAGAAAAAAAAAAACAATTTAGTATCCCACATAACAAAATATAATAACTTCAAGTACAAAGAGTATTGTACAGTGCAAGAAAGGGAAACCTAGAATAGACTTCAGTACAATATATACAGTATATAGTTGTAGTGTTTTTCCAAGGTATATACAGATGCATTGGTATAGTTATAACCAATTGTAGTTCAGAAATTGTTGTAATAGCACAGTTGATGCTGTCACTGTTTCTGACATAGGTTAAGATTAGCAGGGGTAACTTGCAGGGAGTAAGAAGTTAGTTGAGAACAAAGTATGAAGTTGTGGACCTCTCTCATTACAGGGGGAGGAGGGAGAGTTGGAGGAAAAAGCAGTACGAGGAGGCTAGTAGGGGGTGAGAGATGATGGGGTTGGGTGTTGTAGGAGTTAGGTGACAATGAATAAATTAGAGGAGGGTAGGGGGATAAGGTGGTTGTGAAAAGAGGTAGGTGGTGAAGGAAATTTCTAGAGGCTAGCCCGGAAAAGTACATGAGCAGTGCCACTTGTTGGTTAGATGGGTACTGAGGAGTTGAACTTGGCTGAGTTGGTAGCATATGGAGTTGCATGTTTTGGAGATTTGGTAGAAATATAGGGAATTATTGTACGTATTAGCTTTAGTGACTTTTAATAGTGATTTTTTAGTAGATCTTGGTGTTCTGTGGTTAGAGTATGGTTGGGCAAGATTGTGGAGTACTGGGCAATTTTCATATTTCGTAATGATGGTATGTGCACTGGTAATTTGGTGGAGAGAGAGGAGGTTGGGTAGTTGTAGCCAGTTTAGTAGATTAAGTGCTGAGCAGTGGTGGGATCTGTATGAGGAATTTGGCAATTTTATTATAGCATGCCTCCTGTCTGGCTAGGTTTTTTTTTTTTTTTTTTTTTGGTTGGTAAGGATTTGAGAGGCATATAACAAGATGAAGAGAAGATGGGTTCTGGCAATGTCTTGCCTGGTGGGGTTGGTTAAGAATAGCGTGACCCTATAGAGAGCTAAGTTTGATAAGGGTCTTTTTTATAACTTGTGCAACATGCTTATCAAATCTCAGGTTACTATCAGTGTTGACCCCTAGTAGTAGTTTGGTCTGAGGAACAGGTTCTAATTTGGAGTTATAGACTGAGTAGATCATAATGGGCGTTTGCTCGATTGGCTTGTGGTTGGAAAAGAGAATTAATTTAGTTTTTGGGGGTTTAGAATTAATTCTTTTAATAGGTAGGATTCTATGCCTGAGAGAGATTTTTGGGTTATTTCTTGAAGTTGTGACAGGGAGAGATTAGGGTTGAATCATCTGCGTATTGAATTGTGGTTGCCAGTTTGGCTGCTGAATGTAGTTTATTGGGGAAGATTGTAAAGAGAAGTAGACCCAAGATTGATCCTTGTGGGACACCAACTGAAACAGGTAGATGTCATTTTTCCATTTCACAGCTTGCTGATGGTCTGTGAGATAGCTGTGAAACCGAGAGAGAGTTGAGTGAGATAGATTTACTGATGCTAGCTCATTGAGTAGCTCTTGATAAGATACTGCGTCGAATGCAGTGAACATGTCTTGGAAGATGGATGCAACTTGTTGCCTGTCATTTTTTAAATGGATGTTTTGATGGAGTTGAGCTATCACATTATTAAGATGCTGCATACCATTGACTGGTTGCAGACTAATAGTCATGTAGAAGAATTTTTGTAGGTTTCAGTTTTGCTAGGTTGAAAAGGTATTTATGGTTTCACCACCATGTTCTGGCGCTTTTAACATTGAATGAGAATGCTTCATAGATGTAATTTAAAAGTTCATGTTAGCTGTACAGATTTTGTGATTTTTTTTCCTTTTACAGAGCCATGTTTGCTAGCTGTTTAATACCATTATTAAGTTATCACTTAAAATCTGCACATTAATGAAGACATAACATGTTAACACAGTTAATTTTTGTGCATTATACATTACATATATTTTCTTTCCACTCCAACAGTTGCATACAATTCCTGCCTTTCCTTAATCCTTAATGAACATTCTTCTGCATGTGTTCCCACAAATTCTGTTTATTTCTACGTAATTTGTTTCTTTCGTTTTTTTAAAGCTCCGATCTCAGGTTGTTTTATCTGTTTTACAATATTAAGTACTTCAGTTACATTTGGTTTAGATGTTGATTTCCATTTTCTGGTAATTACTTTTTTGACAGCCAATAACATTAAATTTAAGCCTTACTGTGTCCCAGCACAAAGAATTGTTTTGATTACAGCTCTTTGCACCTCCCGGCATTTCTGACAAGAGAATTTTTTTTAAATTTGCTCACTCATTACACCCCCAACAACATTTTCCCAGTTGTCTTTCTCTTTCCTATTACACTTGCAGCAGCTGCTGTCTACCAGAGGAAGATTTCCTAGAGGTTTTCTTGGAGTATAAGAATAACTGTGCAAATATTTCCAAACAAAAGTCCTAAACCTTTACCTTGGAGAAGTTCAGATGTCCTACCATTGTTCCTTTGTAAAATTGCCTTTCTAGTCTCTTCTCAATCACTTTTTACCTTTGATTTGATTTTTATAGTTATGCAATATTCATACTCCCTTTAAATTCTTTAACAGCAGCGTCTGTTCTATATTAGACTAAAAATTTTGCCTACACCCTGACATCAGTCCCTGGTGGGAAGGCTGTGTCTGTACCCTGCAGTCCTAACTTTGTGCTTGACCTTACCCCCGCTCTTACTTTTCCCTGTCCAGTCATTTACTCTCCCAGTACTTTGGTTCTTTTGCCAGTTCTCTCCAGTAAATTCCCTTTTCCAATCTTGCGCATGTTTGCAGACTGTTGTTATCCTGTTGAACAGTGAAATTTTGAGGATAGGGGACTTTATCATCAAATGATGCTTAATACCCTTCTAAGCAACCTTGATTTTAATATCTGATTGAGTTCAGTGCAGACTGGCTTAGTTACTGGTAGTAAATATTTAATCATTATCCTTTGAGTTTATGATCTTTTTTGGCAGTATTTATTTTCATCATAATTTTGTATTCTTTCCATCGTCTTGCATGTAAAAGGCCTTTTTATGTATAGGCTACTCTGCATACAGGCTGCAGTAATAGTTGTACCATAAGTGGACTTAATTATTTATTTTATTTATTTATTTATTTTACATTTGTTTACCGGGCTAGTCCAACTGGATACATATCCGTTTTCAGCAGAGGCCCGAGGAGAAAAGCTCCACAAAAATTTAATTACAGGGACCTTCTTGCAGCCTTCCATCCATTTGGCCATATTGTTGTAGATCCCCAAATCTCCCTTGAAAGTAAGAGTGGGGATAGCAAGAACTCAAGTCAGGTGAGCTCCTGGAATACCACAACCAGCTTGGACAGTCTGCCTATGCCTCGCCCTATGCCAATTCCCCACTCAAGACCCATCTCCGCCCTCCAGCTGGTCTGTCTTCTGGAGCCAAGTGTGTGACTGACCAGAACCACTGACCCTTCCATCCTCTCGTTTGTCAAGCACCTGAGCCGTAGTTACGGTTTTTACTCCTGTACACCACTTTTGTATTTGGAAAACTGATAGGAAAGGTTCAATCTCTCTTCAAGCGAGAAGGTTCCACGCGGTGGAACTACATGTTCCATTAAAGTATGGTCTGATACAAATACAATGTAAACCTGGACATTTACGAACTGTAGATGTTCAGTTATTTTATGTGTTTTATTTATATCTGTCATCTGTCTGTGCTTGAATACTCCCCCAGCTAGTTTTATCATCAAACAGTGCAAGCCCCATTGCTTTCATGTACATTGTCACATTTCTTTCTCTTCTTGCAGTACATCTTAATCTAGGATTTCCTCAAACCTCTGCAGTTGCTAATAACATCCCAGTCTCTCATATAAACTATAATCTCTTCTAAAATGCATCCTTTTCACTTATAAGAAATTCTACTTGCACAATCCATGATGGAATAATCTACATGTAGTGATGTCAAAGTTGCACCCAGATATCCCTTTACAATTAAGCAGTATCATCACACCTCTTTATTCTGCCCTGCAGAGGAAGCTGCCACCCCCTTGTAACCATTAGCCTCTTGAATGAATTGTGTCCAGTTTCTTCATTTGTGTTATCTGCACTGCTGCTATCCATGGATCCAGCTTTTGTATGTAAATATCCTTTGGTTAAACCATGGAAGTTGCGTCATTGTATGTCATCAGTCATTCTTTTCTCAGAGTAAATTTCTTTTTGCGCTCTATTTTGTGTTATTTACAGCCTGCAAACATTTTTACAAGAATTTTTCTTCAGAAGTTATTGATGCCTTCAAATATCCTAGCCCCAAATATAATTTAACTTATAGAACAAATATTGTACAAAAAAGGTTCTTAAAACATTCTTTACAGACCTACTTTGCCTGAATTATCCTAAAACAATTGCATTGCTGTGTCCAGCCATATTTTAAGTTCCTCTCAGCCTATCCCATCAGTTGCATCTTTCAGTTGTGTATGAATTTGCTAACTTGATATTTTAAGATGCATTTCCCACATATCCTCCCTTGATACACTTTAAATCGCACATGGATTAAACTCTACTGGTGAGCCTAATTTGTGATAAATGAGCTTTCCTCATCCAGCCATACTTCCCAGTGGAGGTAGTTTTATGCCATAGTTGATTTTGTAAGTGTGCAAAGGCTCCCACCAGTCAGCCAAGACAAAGAAGCTTTGTGTAGAATGCAATCATTAGTTAACAGCAAATATTGTTTTAATGTTTTCATTGTTCACAGCACCTATGTGAAAGAATGCGTTCAGTTTAGCTATAGCTGTTCATAGATGTATATTAGGCTAACGACCATCAGGGCCTTTATAAGCCTACATGCGCAACCCAACCCAGTTGTGTCCTTGTGTGTCATGGGTATTTATTACAAAAGAGTTTTAGGAAGTTTCTAAAGGTTATGTGGGTGGAGGTATGTTTGGGCATAGTTTGTGCTGAATTTGTCAGTCGGCAGATTCATTGTTGGTCTGCTTAGTGAAGGTGGCACCATTAACTACCAGTTCCGCACACTGCTGTGTGCTCCTTTGAGGTTAAGGGCATAGATGTAGAAGGCCTTGATGTTGTCTGTAGCCTGTGAGGCTATCTTGACCTTGTAATTAGCTTTGTTGCACTTAGTCGTCATAGTTTCTTGCTTAGTTTAATTAGAGTGTGCTTATTATGGGAATTACTCTTCTCGATTTTAGCTTTTTTCTGCTTTAGCTATATACCCTAGTAAGGATAGGGTTCTATCAGTGTGGTTTGTTTTGGGCTTGCTTTTAGAAGGTAGAGTAGCCTCTGTACAGCCATTTACATGGCTGTGCAGCGTCTGTTTGAGCAGTTCTACACAAGTTGCTGTGAACTCAGATGTCCTTCCATTCACTAGGTGCAGTATTCCTTAATTCTGGGATTCCCTGCCTTGGGTAGCCTGACGTCCGGCCAGTATACAAAAGCCTTCGGTTGCATTAAGGGATGCAGTACGTCACACTTGTTCTCCTTGCATAGCATAGGGCATAAAGATGAGGACTGGACGTACTTACTATCCTCAGATCTTCTTTGCCACCAGTGCAAACTCATCTCTCGATCATCTGTCTGAATTACCTACATCCGATTTGCTGTTTGTGAGCTGTTGCAGATAAGTGCCCCACTGAGGTTTCATTTTATCTTGTCTTTTGGTTGTTTCTAGGGTTTCATGTCATCCAGGAAGGGTAAAGGCCAATGTGGGAGGCAGACTCCCTATAATGACCGCGATGAACAGTGTGTTATTTTGCTTGGGAGCTTCTCAGGACCATAAGTCCTGTCTCATTTGTCAGGCTTTTGTACTGAAGACTCTGTAGTTGGCTTTCATTAGCATTGTATGTGAAGAATCAGCAACTTAAGCTTCTCACTGTGGAGACTATGGAAGAACTTCCTGCCCCGAGGGTCAGTCATCAGGGACGAAGGTTAAGAAACTCGGACCAGAATCTTTCGCTGTCCAGTCTCCTCTGAACATTTCTCCCAAGGAAAGTAAGAACCAGGAGGTTTGCCCAGCTTTGTCGTCTGATTCCTCTGCCATGCCAAGTTGGACGCCGACTGGTATGTGGCTTTCAGCACATCCAATGAGGCTTTGCAGATGTCAGATTTAGACATTCGGGGGAATCACAGTTGATTATTTGAGAGCCTAGGGGTGATTCCTCAAACTTTAGTTAGGGAAGTTGTCCCTACTACTGTTATTGAATGCCATCCTGGGTCAGAGCTTTCCAAGTTTTGCAAGGCAGACGTCCCATTAAAGAAAGATCAGAAAATGTTTCTCCTTCCCCTAGGGATCCATAGAATGAGTGGCAGGCCTTCACTCGAGGTTTGTTTAATGCTCTGATGGCCTTGAAACCTCCTCAGGGTCTTTCTGTTCGAATCCCCCCCCCCCCCCGGTACTCTACTACACTTAAAAGGCCCAGTGAACAGGAGTCATTTGAGGAGGAGTTGGACTCTGATCAGGAATCCCTTGCTTATTCTTATCAAACTCCTTCTCCTTTGGACTATGGGTCAGAGGAAGAGGACACTCTACCAGTCCTGATGTTCCCCTTTGAAGAAATTTATTTTGGGGACAGTCTCCAGGATGATGGAATTTAAGTAGGGTTGTGCTCAGGTGTCTGAGATCCATAGGAGATATGAGTTGCTGCAGATGGATTCTTGTAAATCTTCTGCTTTTCCTCCAGTTTGGCTGCTGCTTTGGATGCATTTTCAAATGCCTCTAAAGCTCCTGATTGTCTGCCCCTGCTTCCAAGAAGCCTGGTAGGTTTTATAAGGGTGCCTGAGGACTGTAGCTTTTTGTATAAGTGTCCTGCTTCTGACCCCTCGATGGTGTCTGTAGTCTCAGACAAGCCCTCTCAATTGTTTCCTTCGCCCAAGTTACTGCCTTCTGACAAAGACAGAGTTCTGCAATGGCTTGGTGGTTAGTCACTGTGACAGCAGAACCAAGGAAAGGCTAGGTAAGAAGGTTTACACCTCGTCTGCCTAGGGCCATTAATTATCAGATCCATATGTCCAGGTATGTGCTGGCTTTCCTTTCTCAGGTTTGTCCAGTTATTTCTGATCTCCCAGATTCTGAGGGTAAAACTTCTGCTCTTTCCCTGTTAGGAACTTCCTCATAGGTGATTCATCATTCCATCAAGTGTAGTTATGATGCAGCAGATGCCTGTTCTAGGGTTTGCTGGTTTTGGCTCAGTGATGAGCTATTCTTGGCTTCATCTTCAGCCTTTGCCTGTTATCAAGACTAAGTTGATGAATGGTTCTGTTGTTAAAAAACTTGTTTGAGGAAGCTGCTTCTGCTTCAAGTCCCTTCAGGATAAGGGGAAGGCCTTACAGGAACTCGAGCGTGTTAATTTCTCTGAACTTTAGGAACAGGAGAAGCAACCCTAATAAGCCAGCCTTTGTTCACAGGTAATCTCACCCTCCTAAGGGCAAAAAGAGTAACAGGCTTCTCCTGCCAAGGCTACTCAGACTTCAGGGAATCTGAAGTCTTCCTTTGCAGATAAACCAGATTCTGTCTGACTTTCCGTCTCTTCCCAACCACATTCCTCTTTCTCTCTGCCTTTGTCTCTCTCTCCCACTGTTTGGATTCAGATTACTCAGGATTCTTGGGTTCTGTCCATTATTTGCCAAGGGTATTGCATGATGTGGAAATACCGTCCCCCCTTTTGTGGGCATTCCTCATCCTCCTTAGGAACAATTCCCTTTTTTCTCTAGAGGTGCTCAGAGACCTTTGACTCTGGTTACTATTCAGGAAGTGTCTGTGTGCCAAAGGGGGGAGGGGTTTTACTCCAGCATGTGTCTAGTACCCAGAAAAGAGGGTATTTGGAGACCTATTCTAGACTTGTCTCATCTAAACACTTTAATGAAGGTGCCCACTTTTTGAATGTTGTCCCTTCAGACTCTGTTCCCTCTTTTGCATCTTCAAGCTTGTATGGTATCTCTGGATCTCAAGGATGCTTATCTCCATATTCCAATTCATCCCGTTTTCTGGAAGTTTTTGCATTTTTCTGCTTCCTGGCATTTTCAGCTCTCTGCTTTTTACTTCAGCTTTTCTACTGCCCCAAGGTATTCACCAAATGCCTCGCTCTTGTGATTTTTTTTGCAGGCTTCAAGGGATCCAAGTATTTTATTACTTGGATGAACTGAGACAGGCCTCCTCTCCAGAGATCCTGTTGCAAAAATCTTCATTTTGCAATCTCTCTTCTTCAGAGCCTGGTGTTTACAATAAACTTCAGAAAGTCTTCTTTGACAACTCCTCAGGATCGTGTTCTTCTAGGTTGCAGAATTTAGACTGTGCCAGTGCTGGCATCCCTGCCTCCTCCAAGGCCTTAACACTCATTTCCTTCTTCCAAACTCTTCCTCTGGCTTCCGTTACAGCCAGGAAGTTTCAGTGTACTGGGTTTCATGGCATCTACCATCCCTTAGCTCTCTCTAGCCAGACTTCACATGAGGAAGTTTCAGTTGTTTCTGAAGTCAGTTTGGCTTCAACATGCACATCCTTTAGATTTTGTAGTTATCTTCTACTCTCTCTTCAGACGTGGGATGGCAAGCAGCTTTTGGCTGCCTAAAGGTGCAAGGGGTTTGGTCTTCTCTTCAGCAGAAGGAACACATCAGTGTCAGCGATGACCGCTCCTTCTGCTGGCTCTTCAGACTTATCCTCTTCTCCCCAGGACCTTTCAAGGTACTTACAGACAATAACACAGTGATGTGGTATATAAACAGGGGAACAAGATCTTCTCTTTGCCGGAGGGCATACTGTAGTATCAAGTGACTCTTCAGGCAGTTTACATTCCCTAAGATCAAAACATTGTGGCAGACACTGAGCAGGTCCTTAAATTCAATCCCACAATCTGTTTGCCTCCTCTCTGAACAGATAACTTCCTCCATTTTGTGCCAGAGTACCAGGTCCCCTAGTATGGAAGGTGGGTGCCCTCTTCCTCTCTCTTGGAAGGGTATGTTTCTTTATGCATTCCCACCCCTTCCCCTTGTCCCAAGAGTCCTGTTCAGAATTCAACAGGATGCTCTCAGAATCTAGTTGGTGACTCACTTTTGGCCAAGACAGCATTGGTTCTCTTTTCTGCATTTAGCCAAGGGCAGTCATCATGTTACTTCACAGGTTGAACTTACCTACACAAGACAAGGGATCTTTCATCCCTCCCCGCCTGTCAACTGACACTGGTTGATAGAATTTTGATTCCACGTAGACACCTTTTTTTTTTTTTTTCTCCTGATTATGTGCTTAGGGTCCAGCAAGAAGCCAGGAAACACAATACTAGAGGTTTTCTGTTTGTCTTTCTCGTACCCTGGATCCACTTACTATGGATATTCCTTTGGTTCTTTCTTATTTGTGTGAATTGCTCAATGCTGGTTTGGCCTCTTATGTTAAAGATCTAAAAGAAACCTCCTGCACGAAGGCAAATGCACGGCTCAAACCAAAATACCAGCAAAACAAAAAATAGAGCCAGCATACTATGACCTGAAAGAACTTTTATTAATAAACATAAAAAACAACAAATAAACAGACCGGTTTCGGCTGGACAATATCACAGCCTTCCTCAGTGTGAAACAAATAAATCAATTGTTATTTAAATATACCCAACCCAGAGCTCATTGGTTCATCCTAGAATTGTTCATTAAGACCAGGTGGGAATAATCCCCCTAGTTTAACAATTCACTTCCTTTCTTTAGTATTTAAAATACAGTGCCAACCTGTCTTGTTGGATCGGTTCCCTTTTATAATGTCAATAACCATAAAAGAGAATTTAGCAGTTTTATGTACCAAATGGTGTTTATAAAGTGCATTATTGGCCTTTTTGTTCTTGATATTGCTAATATGTTCCGATATTCTTAGTCTAAATGGACAGGAAGTTTGTCCAATGTAGAATGAGCCACAAGTGCATGTGGCCAAATATACAAGCCAATCATAGACACTGGAACATCTTACAATGTGATCATGAGGTGGCTAGCATTATACCAGGCAGATGTTTATTTTCTTTTCGCAAAGGTAAAAATCTAAGTTCCTGTTTCAGTCACTACAAACATAGTAATGTGAACAGTCACCTACAATATTTACAGACCACACTGACTGGTGAACCCTTGTCGGGTTGTTTTCCCTGCGGCCATTGCACTAATTGTGATTATGTATGTAAATCAAAACAATTTTCTAGCAGAAATTTTGCTCTGGTTTATGACCTAAACTTTTTTGCCAATTGTAGTAGTGATTGGCTTGTATATTTGGCCACATGCACTTGTGGCTCATTCTACATTGGACAAACTTCCCGTCCATTTAGACTAAGAATATCGGAACATATTAGCAATATCAAGAACAAAAAGGCCAATAATACACTTTATAAACACCATTTGGTACATAAAACTGCTAAATTCTCTTTTATGGTTATTGATATTATAAAAGGGAACCGATCCAACAAGACAGGTTGGCACTGTATTTTAAATACTAAAGAAAGGAAGTGAATTGTTAAACTAGGGGGATTATTCCCACCTGGTCTTAATGAACAATTCTAGGATGAACCAATGAGCTCTGGGTTGGGTATATTTAAATAACAATTGATTTATTTGTTTCACACTGAGGAAGGCTGTGATATTGTCCAGCCGAAACCGGTCTGTTTATTTGTTGTTTTTTATGTTTATTAATAAAAGTTCTTTCAGGTCACAGTATGCTGGCTCTATTTTTTGTTTTGCTCTTATGTTAAAGCCCAAGTATCAGCCGTTTCTGCTTGTCTACCTTTATCTCCTCCTTTAACTTCTAGATTTAAAGCGAAACCGTTACTTAAAGGTGTCCTTCATATTAGGCCTGCCATGAAGCGTGTTCCTCCTCCCTGAGATCTTAATTTTGTTTTGGAGAGGTTGTCTTGGGCTTCTTTTGAGCCTGCTGCTTCAGCTTCCTTGCAGCATTGCTCATGAAAGACTTTTCTTTTGTTGGCCCTTACTTCTGCCATACTGTTGTCTGAACTTCACGCCCTTATGGTTTGTCCTCCTTTTTTGGTGTTTCATAAGGAGAGTATGCCCTTGCTTACAAATTCTTTATGCCCAAAGTAGTTAGAGTTAGCACATAATCGGTCCATTCATTTGTCTACTTTTTGCAATTTGCTCAGCAGTTTGCTAGTGAGAGGGCTCTGCATACTTTGAATGTGCATGGACAACAAAGATTTTATTTGGGTAAGACTATGACTATTAGAAAATCTGATCAGTTGTTTCTTTTCATCCTAGGTCCCTAGGATTTGCTGTATCCAAACAAGCCATTTCTTCTTTGATCTCAGACGGTTTCTTTTTGTTATTCTTTTCATGATAAAAGCCGATCTTCTATAAAGGCTCATTCCACTAGGGCTATGGTGGCTTCTGGTGCTTTTTTCAAGGGATTGGATACTAACTCTATTCTTGAGGTAGCTACCTTGACTTCTGTGTATACTTTTACCAAGCACTACAAGTTGGATGGCATTTCTAGAACTGGTTTTGCTAGGACCATCCTTCATGGCTTTTTATAAGGCTCTGCTGGTCCTTCCTCCTCCAAAGTTTCTGCTTGAGCTTTGGCACTCTCCCAGACATTAGGAGTACTGCAGCCAGTGAATGATAGGACAGTAGTACAGTTGTGTAAAATCTTACCATAACAGTAAATGTCCTTTCCTTCACTGTTGCAGTATTCATTCTCTCCCTCCTCCTAATTCATTTCTCTTCTGGATGTACTGGTTACCACTTTGTTTTCCTTGGACTGGCACTCCTACTGGGGCTGTCATTTCTGAGGATGGTACATCCGGGCGTCACCTTTATGCCCTCTGCTATGCGAGGAGCATATGTGCGACATATGGCGCACATTAAGCCAACCAAAGGCTTTTGTACTGCCGGGCGGACATCCGGCTACTTGAGGCATGGAAATCCACTTTTTTTTTTAATTTTTTGCAGTGAAGGAAAGGACCTCTATGGAAAATTTACACAACTGTACTTCAGGAGGGGTATAGAATTTTGCCAAACTGTAGCTTAATAAGATGTAGTTTGCTTTGGAATAGTTCCCAACTGTTAGTATTTGCTAGGTTTACCAAGTTGATTTTTATTTCGAAGATGGCTTTATGGCCCAAGCTCACCAGTAAGGATGTGATACTGGGGAGGGATACAGAGCTCTCCCATATTGGTGAGTACCAGGTCCAGTATGTTTGAACCTGTGCTGGGTGTGGGTAATGTCAGGTCGTGGGTATTTTTATTAATGAAGTCCAGGAATCATTGTGAATGGGAGTTTGAGGCAGTGTATATTGCCCACTCTGCAGAGGGATAGTCAGTCTACCATGAATAGGGTATTGGTTTAATGGTGAGTGTCTCCATTACAAGCTATGGGATTCTTGGGACAAAGAATGTGACCTATAGCATGATTTTAGGTTATTATGAGACTTTGTGGTAATTTGCTCGTGGATAAACTCCGGCATTGCCCTGTTTAACAAATCTAGAGGTATACTTGTTGCTAATGTAGATAGAGATGACTCCACCTTTAGGCCTTGTCTGTGCAGCTGTTGGTCTAAATATGTGGAAGGTACTGAAGTCTTGCATTGCCAAAGTACTTTTTGCAGATTTAAACCATGTCTTAGGAATGGCAAAGATGTCTATATTCTTAAGAGTTTTTAATCTTCATCCAGTGTTCTTGTACAGACTAGTCAAACTGAAAATTCATCTTAATCCTGCTGCATTCGAAATTCTTTCAGCCATGTCAGTTTTCCGTATTTCTTCCATCCAACTCATTCCACAATTTCATCTCTTTCAGGCTCATACTGCATTACAACTTTAACTGTTTCTCATGAATTCTGAAGGGTGTTCAGTAAGGACACTTGAAATGCATCTAGGTAGAAAATGTGAAGCATGAGTGTTGTCATTCTGCACTTTGTCCCTTAGGAACTGTTAGCTCATCTATTGTAACTCTATAGTTTCTACTCTCTCCACTGCTGAACTTTTCCAACATACTTGTACATATGTCCATTCTTTTGGCTGAGCCACGTTTACCTCACCTATAACACCTGTGTTATGCATTGTATAGTCCTGATCCTATTACATTTTAAATCTTTTTCTAAAAATGTGTATTTTTTTCTTTACATCGGTTATGTCACTGTACTGTATAATTCAGTTATACTTTTAATGTTACTTTGCTGTTACTGTGTGCATATAATTCTGGCTGAGCCTGCAAATGCATATATTTGATCAGTGATCTACCCCGTTAAACAAAATTAGTTAAAAGATAAACAGCTGTCATCAGCTTTATTAGAAGAAATTAGTAATGACTCAAGAGTACATTTATCTTCCACTCTCTTTGCTCATAACAGGGACAAAGCTTGTTCTTTTATGTCTTCATGTATTAAAATGTCACCAATGTATACAGTGACTGTTTTACATTTCCAGCTTCATTTTGGCTGTAAAATCTATGAACCCGTTTCACTTTGGTCCGAGTCACATGTAACCTCATCCAGCTTGCTGATTTATGTTGTCCATGTGATGCACTGTTTGGGCCTTTGACTTTCTTTTTATCCCAGTGATGTGCATATTCTTCCTGTGTGATCAGCCTTTCATGTCCACATGCATTTCTCAGTATTTGTGGTTATGTATATTTCTCTTTTGCAACTCTTTGTTGACATCCACATGAAAGGTCATAGTATCTTCCGTCTCTGACATCTTCATCTTAGCCATGTGCACGTGTCGTCTGTATACTGACTCCACTAATCTCCCATTGTGATGTCTCTCTCACATTGGACAAGAGTGCTTCCACAGTTTTCACTTCATGTATGTCCATTTGATTAAAGTCTGGAGATTCAGGCCTCTGCATATCACTTGCCATCTTGAATTCTCTTTTCATCGACAGTTATAAGGAAGCAAGCTGGTACAGAATTTTTCTTTTGGGTCAGGTCATGAAAGGTCATCTTTTCCTTTTTTACCAAGAGACTCCTGTCCGACCCTGTGTTTAGCTTTACACCTCTGATTAAACTGAACCCACAGAGCAACTGAGGACCATGTCTTCTTTTAGCAACATTATCACCACAAGTATTTTTCCCCCAGTATTGTGCTTGTTAGTGGTTGGTAGTGAAATGGCAACATCAAGTAAGTGTGTGTTGTCTGCAGTTGATTTCATTGTGTGGATCTATTCCAGGCAAAAGTGACTCTCTATGCAAGATGTTTTTGTTACTAAAAAGGACCAAGCTGTGATTTCTGGAGGAGTTGTACCCAGTCACTGACAACTCCAGAAGGGTGCCCCTCTTTAGGTTATTTAAGCAAATTTACCTGTTACTTGCTCACATGTAAAGTTGATAGGCAACATAACATCCACATTTAAAGATAATAGAAGGCAACACTGCAAGATTTACCATAAGATGTCTTGTTTTGCAGAGACCACACGAGTTATTGTTCCCATTTGTTTCCAAGATGGGGAAGGTCATGTGGCGCAGTTGTAAAGAAAAAAAAGAGAATTGGTTTTGCAAAGTCCTTACTTTGAAACAAAGAAGAAAAAAAATCAAATGTATAGGTCCCAATGTCACTGATTTTTCTTGAGTCCATTTTAAACACGAGGCTATAGAGCTGCTGCTTGCTCGCTAGTGTCAAACTGGTCAATGAGTATACAATACCATAGGGCTTACCAGGTAAAAGATCTGTTCTGCCACCTGCCAAGTCATCTTAGGTTTTATTGATTTTCATTGGTTTACTTGAACTTTCACATCTTTCCAGTTAATACAGTCATAATTCTGAATGTTGATGACTGTATCGTAATCTTTGTTGTGGATGATGATTTAGCATCCTCATCCACTTAATGCAACTGCAGACTGCAGTAATGAAGGGTTCCATTTTGACACCAGTAACTTCATTTAGACAGTGAAATCTAATTTCTACTTTTCATTTTTCCTGTACTTGGCAGAGTTGATGTAATGTCATAAACTGCCTAGTAGAGTGGTAAAACTATGGTCAGAGTGCTTTCTTTTATTTATTTTACATTTGTTGACCGGGATAGTCCGACTGGATACATGTCCATTTACAGCGGAGGCCCGGGGACAAAAGCTCCAAACACAAACAGATGAAATCATAGTAATGACGTGCAAAGTTACAGTTTATGTTCAGCAGTACATGCAAAGTTACAGTTTATGTTCAGCAGTATCCACATACAAGTTACAATCTCACATTTCCAAACTTCTTAAGGTTACAGTTTATGTTTAGCAGTATAACAATTTGTTTAGCAGTATACACATAAAAGTTGCAGTCTCGCATTTCCAAAGCTATTAAGGTTACAAAGTAGTAGTTGTGACTAAAAACAGTAAACATATGACAGTGGAGGAGGATTTAGTCAGGATTAGAGCAAGGGCATAGCCAGTGAGTTTTAAAATACTGGGTTAGTGTTTTTTTTTTTTTTTGAAGCGGATAAGTGAGAGTTCCAGAGTAAGGGCAGCTGGAAGTGAATTCCAGGTTTTGCCAACTGAGTTTGCAAACAGTATCTCCGGATAGGTTGTTAGCTTCAACAGTTTGTACTGAAAGTTTTGTGGAAGAGCGAAGTGGCCTGGGTTTATTGTAGAGTTGGATAATGTTTTTGAGGGAGGGCATTTTTTCTGGATGGGTAATAACTTGCAACAATGAGTTGGTTATACTGGATTAGTCTAGGGAGTTCTAGCCATCCTAAGAGGTTTAGGTTCTGACAGTGGTGTGTCCTGTAGGCAAGAGCCAGTGGCAAACCTGGCAGTGTGATTATACCAGCTAGAGAGTTTGCCAAGATAAGATTTGCTCAAGTTAGTGAGTATTGGAGAGGCATAAAGTAGGGTTGAAAGCAGATGAGTACAGGGGATGGCAGTCCTAGCTAGAGGGGTAAGGAAAGGTTTATTTTTATATAGGGAGCCAATTTTATTAATGGTTTTAATTGTTGGACATGCATGTCCTATTTAAGGTAGTCTATTATAACTTCTAAGAGTTTGGTAAAGGTATCTGGTGAGGTTATGGTGCCATTATTAGATGTTATAGTAAATGAAGGTTGAGAGGACTTGAGTAGGGGAGAAGAGCAGTGGCTTTGTTAGGGTTTAATATCAGTTGCTGATTAGAGAGCCAATTTTCAACTGTGTTGAAGGTTTGGTTTTCTGGGTTAAATTGAGATCTGTTGGGGAAGAGACCGAGCAGATCAGGGTGGATTTATCAACGTTGCTTCTGGGATTACAGTGTGGAGGTCATTGATAGAGGGAGAAAAGAAGGGGACCTAATATAGAGCCCTGGGGGACTCCAAGGGTAGTGGAAAGAAGGGTGGAGAGTTTGTCCTGCCATAGGACAGTCTGCTGCCTTTCACTGAGATAAGATTGAAACCATTGTATAGCATGGTTGTCTAGGGATATTTTTTAAAGGTATGTAAGAGTAACTGGTGATTAACCATGTCGAAGTCCTTGGAAAGGTCGAGTGACAGGGCAGAAGATAATTTGTTATTGTTATGACTGTGATTTATGATGTTAGAGAAGAAGAGGGCTGAGGTGGTACTGTGATGTGACCTAAAACCTGAGAGTTGGCCAGATTCTTTTGAATAAGGTAGTGCAGGAGTTGTTTAGGGATACATTTCTCCATAATTTTGGCCAAGGGAGAAAGGATGGCTGTTGGTCTATAGTTTGACAGTTCAATGAAGCTGTGCCACCTTTATGGAGTGGTATGACGTGGGATATTTTCCAAATTGGAGGGAGTGGAGGCTTCAATTATGTTTCTATTGATTAGGATGGAGACAGGGTATGCTATGACATCTGCAGCTTTTTGCAGGTAGTCTGCGGGAAGGAGGTCAGTAGATAAGGTGGTTGGCTTGAGTTTTTTAATTAGAGCTCTGATGAGTGAGGTGGGAACTGCTTGGAAGCTGAAGGAGAGTTAGGGCACTGGGTATAGGGGTTTCAGTGTTAGAACAGGTGGGTTTAAGTTTGCTGGCAAGGGACTAGATAGTCTCCGTAAAGAAACTGTTGAAGGTGTTGGTAATGGCCTCTGGAGATTTTTGCGTTTGGGCTGAGGGGGTTGGAGTTGTGGATTGTCCTGGGTATAGGAATTTAATACCTGCCCAGAACTTCTGAGGTTTATTTTGATGTTTCTGTTGTAGGTGGCAAAAATATTTTTTTGTCTAGTAATATGGATTTTTTGTATTATGATTATATTGTCAAAATTTAAGTTGATTTTGAGGGACTTTGGAGGAGTGCCATGTGGTCCAGGCATTATTTCTTTGAATGATCTTTAATTTACTGTCTTTTGTGAGCCAAGGGGCAACTTTTGTTTTAGTTCTAATAGAAGCGTGCAGGTGCGTGATTATCAAGGATGGCCAGGAATGTGGTATTGAAGTGGATTCCTGCCTCATCTAGTGGTAGTTGTTTTAGAATTGACCAATTGCATAATTTAAGTTTATCTAGGAATTTGGTAAGGTTAAAGATTTTATTTCTTATTATTTTGTAGGTGAGCAGATGCGGAGATGCAACTTTGTGACTAATAATAGGTTAAGAAGTGATCACTTAGATCTTCAGGGAGACTACCTGATTTATACATGTGGGGGAGGGCTATTGATAAGTATCCAGTTTAGGATCCATTCTTTATTGCTGGGCTTGCTGATCCTGGTAGGGGAGGATATAGTTTGTGTGAACCCATGTAAGTTTACGTGGGTGGTTGGGATCTCAGCAGTGCATCTATTCCAATCTATATTGAGGTCCCCAAGAACAATGGTTTCTTGGGGGTAGGCATTGGATAGCCAGTGGAGGATGTCTTCTAGGGTGCCTGAATTATTACGTGGGGGAATGTATACACAAACTCTGTTTATGCATTTGTTTTTATTTATTTGTAGTTTGGTAATCAGAATTTTTGCTTTGTTAAAACGGGGTGGTGGTTGGTAATCTAGAGTGACATTTAGGGAGGTTTTGTAGACCATGGCTACTCCACCCCCTTCCTAGTAGTACGGTCTAGTCTGAGTATGTTATACCCAGGTGGTACAATTTCATTATCTGATGTAGTTGGTTTTAGCCAAGTTTCAGTAAGAGAAAGTATTTCTGGGAGTAGGTTGTTAGGAGGGCAAGGAGGTTGTGGACCTTATTATTAATGCTTCTGATGTTTAAATGGCAGGTCAGGAGTGAATTGAGGGTCTATTTAGGCTTTGTCTTATGTTTGGGCTAGTAATATAAGAGTTAGTGCTGTCAGATGAGGATGGGCCAGGGTTGGGGTGGATATCCCCATCAATAAGAGTGCAAGGCAAGCTAGCTATGAGCTTTAAGAATTTGTTTTAGTTTTTGGTAGTATTTAGTTTTGCTGTTAACATATCTGGGTATAACAGAGTAGAAGTTAGGAGTATTGGATGTAATGACTGCAACAGTGAATACACTCTAACATTTATGGTAAGTGTACACAACTGTACTTTTTCCATATTAGTGCACAACTGAATGGAGTCCTATCTTTGCAAGCCTTTCAGGGTGGGAGCTGTGAGAAGGGATAGTACTTTTGCTGTTGCGGGCAGACCAGTGTGTTTTTCCTTATTAATGCACAACTGGATGGGGTCATTTTATCTTTGCAATCCTTTCAGGGTGGGAGCCATGAGAGGGGATAGTACCGTGCTTGATACAGGACAGCCAACTGGGTCAGAAGCACAGGGGCGTTTTTAGTTCTAGTGTAGTTTAGAGTTTTCCCCACTGGATACCGGTTGTCTTCAAGTTTGATTTAGTCCCACCTTTCTGCAGTTGAGTAGTTAGGTATGGATTCTGCAGTATATATGTTAAGAATTTGAGTAGGCATATTTGGCACTCTCTCGTTGCATATCTGTGAAGAAAATATCCAGTTGTCCAAGTGAGCACATTGTTGGTAACCTTTGCATACCTCTTAACTGCTATGATTTAGCACACCACTCTGATTTTGGTGTTCATAGTTAGAGTTGTTCCTCTTAGATTACTGGTGCTCCTCTTAAAATCAGACCTGTTTATGGGTTCATAATTATACAAAGCAAGTCTATTAAAACTCAGTCACTAACTATATAGGGTCTAGTATATAAAAAAACCTATTGTGAAGAATGGGAAGGCACTCTTCTTTCTGACCCTCTGCTAAGATTTTGAAGGTCTTTGCAATGATTTTTAATGCTCAGAGGTTGGGAGTTATAAACCTTTGACAGGTATGTACCAAGCAAATTATGTATTGCCATTTAATGTAAATATGTAGCTTAGGCATTCAGATAATGCGTAGAAGTGATAACAGAAATTATAGAATTCCAGATGTTCAAATTGCTACTTGATGTATATGCATTAATCTTTTGATTTAGTTCAGGTATAGATATGTAGTACAGATTTTGCATAGGCAGAGTGGAATTTAAGTAGCTGCATTGATGGTCATTATTTATGATAATATAACAGTAGTGTTGAGAAGGGAAAATGTTTTTTGCCTCTGGATTAAAATGTTTTTAGTAAATGCTGTCTCACAGATGCATTAAACTAATTGAGTAGGCAACATTTTTAACTTGTCCTGAGATTGAGACACTTCAGAGTAGGGGTGCATTAGTTAAGGTATAGTGAAGAATGTAAAAACCCTGTGTTTAGGAGATGCATATTTTTGTTGCATGCTTCACTGAGGATTGTACTTTTGATCTTGTTTGTTGGAGCTAGCTTGATAAATTGACATTCACTTAAAAATAAATTTCTTTGCCAGACTGTTAGACGTAATGGAACACTCAAATGACGTTCAGGACATAGCCTAAAAAAGTTGAGAGAAAGGGAATGGTTTGAGGAATGTGGGACATGGGTTAAAAGGGAGAAAGGTAAGAGTTAAGTTAAATGTGTATGAAGGAAAAGTTGAGGCAGAGCAGTCTAATGACTAGTATAATGTGGCTGAAGACTGTGGAACTGTTTAGGCATTACGTAGAGAAAGGTATGGGGAAACTGGAGAAAAAAGGGGAGAGTTCTTTACTCCACTGACAGGGAAAAACACCCCTCATTTTTACTTTGAGCCGACTAGTGTATGTTAATTATTCCTATCCTTGCATCAGAGAGTCTGTGCTTTGAGCACCTGATAAGGAGAGTTTATACAATATTTGTGTTCAGCCTGATAGTGTACATGGTATGGAGTTCAAAAGCCTAGGGACTTGCCTTCTTAAGACTGTATTAAAATGAAAAAGTGAAAGGAAAGATTAATGTACCAAATTTGAAAGATATTTAGTGAATTATGAAGTGACATAAATGTGTAGGTGATGTAAATGCTCCTAATGTTCAGCTAAATTGGCCGATGCATCATTTGTTTAATGCTTCCATGTAGAAAAGGACTGCTGTTTCAAAATTTGTCCTCTGATGAGGTAAGAGAAAAATCACTTTTAAAAGTGTGAATTAGTAGCATGTCCAACCACTGGAGTTGCTGTAATACTGGGTTTATTATGTAGGTATTTTTATTTTTGGTCTTGTGTTTTGCAAAGCGCATGGCATTCTGTTTTCAGCAGCAAGTTGTAATTCTGTTTTGACAATTGCTTTTGAGCTGGCTGAACGGCATTTTTTAGCCTTTTCCGTCGTATCATTTATAGGTAAGGGAATTTATTCTGAAGTTTATTCCCATAATTTTAAAGGGTAGTTGATTTGATGAAGAATTAATGAAATGCTACATAGAAATTTGCCAAGGTGTGCCTTGGTAGTTCATTTGTACTGTTAGTATAGTTTCTAAGCTTGAACTGTATGAAATAATGAAATTGCTTGTTTTATGTATTTAAATTTGGCTCCACCTTTTCTCCCCTCTTTTAGTTAACATTGGAGTTGGTGAATCAGACTTTGTTTTGGGACAGCTATATTACTTGTCCTCCATACAGGCACCTGATGTGGCTAAGTCGTGGGCTGCATTAGCAAGCTGGGCATACAGATGGGGACGAAAGGTTGTAGATAATGCCAGGTAAGTAGTGCTTATATCTTGGGGTAATACTTGTATGAGTGATTTATTATACTTTTAAAGCCAGGTGTATATTGTTGGTTTATTGACCACTGAGGGAAGCAGTTTCACAATGGACTAATTTCCATCTGTCTTGAAAGGTGGTAAGAAGATGGTTCTGTCTTTACATAATAAGAATCTGACATTTTAAGGGTTTGTATTTAGGTTATATGTTTACTTCATCATCTCCACCAATAGCATGTTACCATGTTTTTCTTTAACACTTGGAGATACCGTTGTACCTGTACAGATGCACACCTTGGCATAATACACAAGCTTCGTAAGCATTCTGTAATCCTGCAGGATTTTTTTTTTTGCTGCACACTTCATACTACCACCCTAGCTATGATTGTCAAAGTCTTGAATTTGCATGTCTAAGTACCAACATACTAGGTGGGTGTATGTTGTCATATTACCAACTAAAATTTCCATCAGCTTTTTCCATTACCGTCTTGGGTAAGAGGGTGATGCTAAAAGCTGCTGCAAGAACAGAGGATGTGTTCAGAGAACACCAAAGGAGAAGAAACTTTCATGCAATTAAAAAAAAAAAAGTGTCTGTCATAGTGAAGTACCTTCAACTTGAATTAGTGTAGTGAAGTACCTTCAACTTGAATTAGTGTAAGGATCTTTCTTCTAGGATCATGCTTAAGATGGTGTTACCATTAGGACAAACTTTTGAGCACTTAGAGGTATAACCTGGAGAAATTTGTCAGGTGTTTTTCAGTCAGCACCCTCCGCCAAAGTCCATACATCTGTTAATGAACTTTAACTGTAGCATTTGTTCCGTAGACTGCTGCTTATCTGCTTTTTAGATTATCAACACGTTTTTGGCAGTGTACTGTTGTCCGGTTCTAATTTTGTTGCTTTGCCTGATTAGGTTTTGATTCTATTTTTTATGCATTATGAAGACATCTTCATGTTTTAAAAAAATCAAGGCCTTTGGTCACAAGAAGCTTCAGCAAGATGGATATTTGAAGTGAATTTTTTCTTCCTTGGGTACCCCCTTCCCCCTGACTGCACCAAACACTTATCTTCTGGTAGCACCCTTAGGGGGAAAACTAGCACTTTTTTCTCAAAATTGGCACATTACAACCCAGGACAAATGGGTTGTAGACATAGTGTCACAAGGCTACAAGTTTAATTTCCATACCCTGCCAAGGGCAAATGGTTGGCCAGACCTGCCAAACAATCAATGGGCAGAGGCTCAAAAACAAGTTGCAGCTTTCATGGTCATGAGGGCTATTCAGCAAGTGCCACAGCAAGAGCAGGGACAAGGATTTTACTCGACTGTTCTTGGTACCCAGAAAGGACAAAGCATGGAGACCAATACTGGACCTATCTATTCTAAACACTTTACTGGATATACCAAAATTCAAGATGTTGACCTTACAGCAGCTTCTGCCCATGCTGGGCAGCAAGGCTTGGCTCGTTACTTTAGACCTAAAAGAGGCATACCTGCATGTCCCAATCAGACAATCATGCAGAAGATGCCTCAGATTCAAGGCTGGCTCAAAGCATTACCAATTCTCTGCACTGCCCTTTGGCTTATTTACTGCGCCCAGGGTCTTCACAAAATGCCTGGCACCAGTAATTGCTTACTGCAGACAGAGGAATACAAATATATCCTTACTTGGATGACTGCTTCATACAAGCAGCGAACAAGGACATTCTACTACAGCATCTGACGTTTGTGATGAGACTTTTAACATGCCTAGGGTACACAGTCAACAAAAAGAAATCAAAACTAGTATCCTGTCAAGAGATAATATTCCTGGGTGCAAGCTTAAATACAACTGCCCAGATGGCTTATCTCACTCCAGACAAACAAAGGCAACTGACTACCTATTTCAAGGAAATGGCAACAAAGGCCCAGTTATCTGCAAGAAAAATTCTGCAGGCTTTGGGCTTCATGGCATCCTGCATCTTACTAATTCCATATGCAAGACTGCATATGAGGAAAATTCAATGGTACCTAAAAAGTGTCTGGACACAACATTGCCACAGTCTGGAAACGATGATTACTCTAATTCCCTGCCTGCAACAGGAGTTTTGATGGTGGACAAAGGCTTGTCACCAAAACAAGGGACAGCCATTCTCACTACCCGCAGCCAGGCAGAGCCTAATGATGGATGCTTCAGATTATACCTGGGGGGCACACATGGCAGGAAGAGGCATTCAGGGCACCTGGTCCACAAACCAAAAGCATCTACATAGCAATCAAAAAGAGATGCTAGCTGTTCAAAATGCCTTGACAGCCTTCAAGGACCTACTTCATCCGGGGCAACTACTGATAAAGGCAGACAACACCACTGTTATGTGGTACATAAACAAGCAAGGGGGCACTCATTCTTATCCCCTGAGCAGACAAGCCTTGGCTTTATGGGACACAGCATTGACTTACCAAGTTCATCTGCAGGCACAATTCCTGCCAGGAAAGGAAAATACTCTGGCAGATTAACTAAGCAGAAACCTCATGGATCGCCACAAGTGGCACCTGGATCCACAAGTCTTCAGCATAATGGGGACGCCCGGACATAGATCTATTTGCCTCCCTTCAAAACAATCAACTAAAAAGATTCTGCACAAGGACTTATCACAGACAAGCTTGGAAAGTGGACGCCTTATCTTTCAACTGGACAAACCTATCAGTATATGCCTTTCCTCCACTGCCTCTCCTCCCCTAGGTACTCCTAAAGGTCAGGCAGGAGAAACCAAAAATGATTCTGATTGCCCCAGACTGGCTACGCTAGTACTGGTATCCGATCTTAAGGAACTTGTCCCAATGCCCAGCCTGGACCTTACCTCAAATACCTCATCTACTGTCCCAGCAAAACAATCAGATTCTGCACAGCCAACTCAGGACCCTAAACCTGGCAGCATGGCGGATAATGTTGCCATACAAACCACACCTCTCAGTAAAGCTGTGATGGCTGTCATTTTAGAAGCCAGAAGGCATAGTACTAGAAAATCCTATGCTGGGAAATGGAAGAGATTCTGTGCTTGGAACCAAGCTCAAGGAGCTGATACAGCTGTCCCAAATATTCCTCAGATTTTGCAATACTTAACTGAGATGCTGGACTAAGGCCTATCTTTTTCATCAATTAAAATCCATGCCTCTGCCATTTCAGCTCATTACAATATAGAGCCCACCACTCTTTTCTCATCCTTTATTAAGGCAGTACCTCAGAGGAGCCAAAAACATAAGGCCACCAAGGAGAATGCCAATACCTGCATGGGACCTCAATTATGTCTTGGAAAAACTCACCTTACCTCCTTTTGAGCCAACTGCTACTGCGGATATCAAGTTCTTGTCTTGGAAAACAGCTGTGCTCCTAGCAATAACTTCTGCAAGACGAGTTTCAGAGCTACAGGCTCTCATGGCTGTGGAACCCTTTATCATTTTTTATCCAGACATGGTCTCTCTGAGAACAAACCCTACAGTTATGCCTAAGGTGGTATCCAGTGTTGCCAACTTTTTATCCATATCCACAGAACAAGGGGGAGAAAATTCTGCATTCTTTGGACGTACACAGACCACTTAGATTCTACTTGGACAAAACTAACGTTTTCAGAAAGACAGAACAATTACTAGTGGCATATGCCACAGCATCACAAGCAGACTCTTTCAAAGTGGATAGGTCACTGCATTCGTTTCTGCTACTCACAGCATGGCAAACCAGTGCCTTAGGGCTGCAGCCACTTCTGCAGCCTTTCTCGGGAGTACCAACCAAAGATATTTTATAGTCTGCTACTTGGAGTTCAGTGCATACCTTTACAAAACATTACAATCTGCCTCTTTACTCTAAATCCAGGGCAGGCTTTGCCACTGCAGTTCTGCAAGGCCTCATAGCCGCTCCTAATGCTGTTTAGCTCCAGCCCCCCAACCATAGCTTTGGGCCTCAACCCAAACGTAATGACTGCAACAGTGAAACACGAAGAACATAGTACAGTTGTGTACACTTACCATAAATGTAGATGTTAGAGTGTATTCACTGTTGCAGTCCAGGTTACCCACCTGCCATCCCCCTTACTTTTGCTCGGCCTTATCTTCACTTCTCTAATCTATACAACCTAGGTGGTGTATTTGCTTATAGATGAAGGTAAAGCTTATTTTGGTGCATGTATGTTTTATTTACATAATTTTAGCCTACCTTTTTGGGAGCACCTGACATCTGGGGCAAGAAAAACTGAATAAAATGGCATCGGCTGCATCTTTTATACCCCTGACGTCAGGGAAGAGGCAACAGCAACCGATGCAGGACCCAAGACTTTGGAATTCAGGCCGACTGAGGGCAACCTGCCATCAGGATAAACCCAAATGTAATGACTGCAACAGTGAATACACTCGAACATCTACATTTATGGTAAGTGTACGCAAGTGTACTCTCTCTAGGACGATGCGTTCCATGGCCTTTCAGACCAGGCTTGTCAGACTAATGAGGCGGTAGTTCCTGAGGTCTGTGTTGGCACCCCTTTTGTGGAGTGCGATAACTGTTGCTGTGTGCCACTTCTTAGGCACAAAGCCTGAAGTGAAGCAATGGTTGAACATGGTACTTAGGTGGGGTGCCAGTACGTTCTGTAGTTCATGCAGAACACAGCTTGGGATGTTGTCCGGTCCCATAGATGCTGTGTTCTTGGCTTTGGAGAGTGCAATCTTCACCTGTGTGGCCATGATTTCAGGGGGTTTGCAATCATCCGGTAAGGGGATGGGCCCTTTGGGGGGGGGGTGAGGGGGGGGTGAAGTCAGCACTGAACCTTGGCAATATCAGTTGGCTCGGTAAATTTAGTGCCATTGTGCTGTAGTTCAGAGCAGATCTGAGTGTTGCCATTGCGATTCTTGACATAGCTGTAGAAAGCTTTGTGGTTGTGTTTAGAATCCAAGGCGATTTTATTTTCGTAACTAGCTTAGGAGGATTTTGTGAGGGATCTCAGCTTCTTGTTGAGGCTGACCAGGGAGTTCCTACAGTCATGGGATTTTACTCTTTTTTTGCAACAGTTTCTTCCTTCTGTTGTAGAGCTTGTTTATGGCAGGGGAACCACCAGATTGGCTTCCCTTTTCTGGAGGATAGCATATTGGTTCTGTTGGGGATGGCACGCTCCATACACTCGTGTATGTGCTTGTACAGTTACATTTGTATATGATTCAGCAGTTGTCACTATTTTCCATCTGTGTGGGTGTAATGAAGTTTGCCACTTCTGACTTGAGCATGAAGTTGGCTTTGGAGAAGTTTTTTATGGTGGTTTCCTTAATGGGGAGGGGGGCGGGATATGGGTGTATAGGGTGATTAGCTTGAGGTCGGACCTGTTCAGCGAGGAGTTGACCTATGGCGTGTAGCTTCTGTAACCCATATTGGTAATGACCAGGTCCAGGATGATGTTCTTCGTGTTTCATTGTTGCAGTCATTACATTTGGGTAATCTGCTGGCAGGTTGCCCTCAGTCGGCCTGAATTCCAAAGTCTTGGGTCCTGTGTCGGTGGCTGTCTCCTCTTCCATGACATCAGGTCATCAGTGGTATAAAACATGCAGCCGACGGCATTTTCTTTAGTCTTTCTTGCCGCGTGGTGCCCGAAGCAGAAGCATTTCGCAAGTGCCAGTCGGCCGACTACTGAAATATTCGAGTTTGAGTTTCAGAACCGAAGTCTTCACTAAAGCTAAGTACCCCGTTGGGGAAACTTTTTTCTTGCTCCTTCCCGATGTCAGAAAAAGTTAATAATTGTATTACTTGTGGGAAGCAAGTACTTCATAAGGATTTCCATTGATACTATATTCCTTGCCCTAGGCCCTGATAACAATGTGCCTGGCTGTCGGTTTTGTGCTAGATTTAACCAATGCACTCTTAAGCGTCGGTATATTTTTGCATCAAAGTATTTTGGAAACGGATTTAACTACCCAGAAATGTCGTCTGATAGCAATCCGACTACCAGAGTACATAAAAAAAACACAAAGAAAAGGACAGATAAAGGCAGTCAAGATCCAAAACTGATGACTAAGCTTCTCCTAAGCCAGTCGCCGGTTCGCCGGTACTCAGTGAGGTGCTTTCGCAGTACCTGATACCCGCTACCTTAGAGTCGCAGGCCTCTACCGACACCCATGTGGAGTCCGGCATGCCGCAAGATATTCAAGGTATTGGACCGATGCGTGTATCTCCCTCAGATGAGTCCAGAGTCGGTGAGCAGGCACTGGCCTCTGAGGGTGTATTCAGACCTCAACCTTTGTATATCAAACCGACAGCTGCAAAACCAAAGACAAAGGCAACTTCTAAAACTAAAAAACTGATGCATGAGCCACGTGCACAGGCCTTTATCTCTAAAAAACAGATGATCAAAATGGCCGACGACCTTACCTTGATCAGGGGTACCCATCCCCCTCCAGATAAGAGGCCCTAGGCAAGACACTGATTATGAATCTTCAGATCAGGTTTCTGTTTCTTCTGATTCCTGTTCTGATCAGGAATTATCTATACCTCCCTATGAGGATTCTGATGTAGAGGAGTCTATACCATCTGCATCTCCTCCTGAGAATTCTTCATTTGGAGAAACCTTGCATACTTTGAGGGAACATTTTCACTAGGAGAGTCAAGACTTCTCAGAATCAAAAAAGAGGCTCAGGGATTTCCTTCTCCCTCAGCACAGGCCTTTAGCCATTCCCCCTGTTTGACATTGTGGATGATGTGTTTTCGGAGTCAAGCTTGACCCCTGACTCCTTACCTCCAGCTCCCAGTAAGCCTGACAGATATTACAGGGTCCCTGACTCAAATAAATTTTTATTTAGAAGCCCTGCTGCTGATCCTGAAACTATTTCACAGGGTCCAAAGGGAGTTAAGGCCTCAACAGCAAAAAATCCTACCCCCTCTGACAGACATTCAAGGGCAGTGGACACATGGGGAAAAAAGGTCTATACATCTGCAACCTTGGCAATCAGGGCCTTAAACTGTCAATTTCATATGCTTAAGTACCAACAACATGTTATGGGATTGCTGAAACAGAAAATGATGATTTCAGAATGTGCAGAAAATAAAGAATTGCAGGAATTATTGCATGCAGCTGAACAGGTTGGAAAGCATACTTTGTAATGTGGTTTTGACTCCTTCGAGGCCTCCTGCAGGGCCGCAGTTACTGGATCTGTGATTAGGAGGCATGCCTGGTTAAAGTAACAAAATTTGCCTGATCATGTTAAAGCTAAATTGCTAGATGTACCTTTACAACATGATTCTCTGTTTGGTATTAAGGCAGAAGAGGTTTTAAAGAAAATGGAAGACAAAGCTAAGTCTATGCAAACTGTTAGACTTCTTACAAGTGCAGCCACTAAGATTCAGTAGACACTGGCCTACAAAAAAATTGGTCCTTTCCTGTGTCAGACAGAGCTCAAAGGGGCAAATCCAGACGCTCTAAGGGTTCCAGATACCAGGCGCAAGATTCATACAGGTCAAAGCAATGGGGCGCTTCTACCTCCAAATCTGGAGGAGATAAAGCGCAAACCTACAGAAAACAATCCCAATGACTTCCCTCTGCCTACACCAAGCACTTATCTTTTTGGCAGCACCCATAGGGGGAAAATTAGCACTTTTTGCTCAGAAATTGGCAGTTAATAACCCAGGACAAGTGGGTACTAAACATAGTATCACAGGGATACAGATTCCATTTCCACACTCTGCCAATGGTTGGCCAGATCTGTGACAAAATCAATGGGCAGAGGCACAGAAACAGGTTACATCCCTCATGGATATGGGGGCCATTCAGCCAGTACCAGAACAGGAAAAAGGACAGGGTTTTTACTCGACTGTTCTTGGTACCCAGAAAGGACAAGGCCTGGTGGCCAGTACTGGATTTATCGATTTTGAACATGTACTTGGACATTCCAAAATTCAAAATGCTGACCTAAAAGAGGCATACCTGCATGTCCCAATAAGACAGTCGTGCAGAAGGTACCTCAGATTCAAGGCTGGCGTAATGCATTACCAATTCTCTGCACTGCCCTTTGGCTTTTCTACTGCGCCCAGGGTCTTTACAAAGTGCCTGGCACCAGTAATTGCATTTTGCAGACAAAGAAGTATACAAATATATTCTTACTTGGACTTTCTCATTCTAGCGGAGAACAAGGACATTCTTCTTCGACACCTGGTGTTTGTGAAAAGGCTTCTAACTTGCCCTAGGGTACACAATAAACGAAAAGAAATCACAACTGGTACCCTCTCAAAAGATAACATTCCTGGGTGCAAGCTTGAATACATCTGCCCAGATGGCTTACCTCACGCCAGACAAGCTGTTCTCAGTTGAAAAAAATTCTGCACAAGGACTTATCACAGACAAGCATGGAAAGTGGACGCCCTATCCTTAAGTTGGAAAAACCTTTCAGTTTACGCCTTTCCTCCTCTGCCTCTTCTCTCCAAGGACCTCCTAAAAGTCAGACAAGAGAAACCAAAGATGATACTGATTGATGATACTAATTGCCCCGGACTGGCCCCGCCAATACTGGTACCCAATTCTAAGGAACTTGTCTCAATACCCACCTTGGACCTTACCTCAAAGACCTCAACTACTATCCCAGCAAAACAATTAGATCCTGCACAATCAACTACAGACACTGAACCTGGCAGCATGGTTGATCATGTAGTTATACAAACAACACCACTCAGTAAAGCTGTGATGGATGTCATTTTGGAAGCCAGAAGGCTTAGTACTAGAAAATCATATGCTGACAAATGGAAGAGATTCTGTGCTTGGAATCAAGCACAAGGAACTGATGCAGCAGAACCAAATATTCCTCAAATATTACAATACTTAACTGAGATGCTTGACAAAGGCCTTTCTCATCAATTAAAATCCATGCCTCTGCCATTTCTGCTCATTACAATACAGAGCCACCAATCTTTTCTCATCCTTTATTAAAGCAGTATCTTAGAGGAGCCAAAAATGTAAGGCCTCCTAGAAAATCACCATTACCTGCATGGGGCCTCAATTATGTGTTGGAAAAGCTCAACCTGCCTCCATTTGAACCAGCTGCTACCACTGATGTAAAGTTCTTATCATGGAAAACAGCTCTGCTACTAGCAATTACTTCAGCAAGAAGAGTCTCAGAGCTACAGGCCCTCATGGCTGTAGAGCCTATTATTATATTTTACCCAGACAGTGTGTCTCTGAGGACAAATCCTACTTTTATACCTAAGGTGGTTTCCAGTGTGGCTCTTAACCAAACATTTCATTTGCCAACCTTTTATCCAAATCCGCAGAACAAGGGGGAAGATAATTCTGCATTCCTTGGACGTACACAAACAGCCAAGATTCTACTTGAGCAGGACTAAAGCTCTAAGAAAAACTGAGCAATTACTAGTGACATATGCTGCAGGATCAGAAGAAAAGGCTATTCCAAAGCGGACAAGCCACCGCATCCGTTTCTGCTACTTACACCATGGTAAGCCTGTGCCCAAGGGCATTAGGTCTCATTCCACCAGAGCTGCAGCTACTTCAGCAGCTTTTCTCAGAGGAGTACCAACTAGAGGCATTCTAGAGGCTGCTACTTGGAGTTCTGTTCACACCTTTACAAAGCATTATCCTTTGCCTCTCTACTCTTAAGTCCAGGGCAGGCTTTGCCACTGCAGTTCTGCAGGGCCTTATAGCCTCACCTAATGCTGTTTAGCTCCAGCCTCCCAACCATAGCTTTGGGATTCTACCCAAATGTAATGACTGCAACAGTGAAACACGAAGAACATAGTACAGTTGTGTACACTTAACATAAATGTAGATGTTAGAGTGTATTCACTGTTGCAAGTCCAGGTTTACCCTCCTGCCATCCCCCTGTCATTATGGAGTTAATCTTCCCTTCTCTATCTTCTACATCCTATGTGGTGTATTTGCTTGTAGATGAAGGTAACTTTTTTATTGATGCATGTATATGTGTGTGTATATATATATATATATATATATATATATATATATATTTATTTATTTATTTTTTTTTTTTTCGCTACCTTTTTCGGGGCAAGAAAAACTAAAGAAAATGGCGTCGACTGTATTTTTTATACACCTGACGTCATGGAAGAGGAGACAGCAACCGACACAGGACCCAAGACTTTGGAATTCAGGCTGACTGAGGGCAACCTGCCAGCAGATTACCCAGATGTAATGACTGCAACAGTGAATACACTCAAACATCTACATTTATGGTAAGTGTACACAACTGTACTTTGCTACCCCTGGTAGAGGTATGGACAAGCTGGTCCAGGGCGTTGGAATTGATGAATTCCAGAAAACGTTGGGCAAATGAGTTAGTACATGAATAGTTTTCCCAGTTGATGGAGGGGTAGTTGAAATCTCTCAAAATTAGGGTATTGGGCTGTATCTTAATATTATCCAGTATATCGAGAAACATGGAGTGGGGGTCCTGGGGCATGGCGGGGGATCTGTAACATGCTGCAACCTGAATTACAGTCTTGCTCAGTGTTAATTGTACTTGGATAATTTCAGAGGCATTATGTTGAGCAACTAGCCTGGATGTGTGGATATCCTTTATGAATTTGGACATGCCTCCTCCTTTAGTATTTCAGTCTGGTGGTCTGGGTGGCCGAAAGGTGTGGGAAGAATTGTAGCCTGGTAATGCAGGGGTGCTCTCTGGAGCCTTAAACCAGGTCTCTGTCACTGTATAGATGTCAATGTTCTCCATCTTAAGGAAAGCCTCGAGTGTGTGCATTTTGAGGTTTAGACTTCTAGCATTGTGTAGCATTACCCTTAGATTTTGCTTGTTTGTCTACTATGGCGGTATGTTTGACATTTGAGCCTTGCCTAAAAAGGCTATAGGAGCAGCAAGAGCCTTAGCCAGTATCCGGAATCCCAGCAGTGACAGATGCAGGCCATCTCTGGCAAAGCATTGTGGCCTGTCGCTCATGTCATTGCAGGCAGACAGATACTGGATCCCCTTGGAATTACACCAGAATCTTAGCCAATTGTTGAAGTCAGTCATTTTGTCCTTTTACTGTGGCATCATTCTGGCCAATGGCAGGATGCTGCTAAGGGCCTAGTGTCATACCTGTCTGGGCCACATGGTCAGAGAGCTCCTCCATGTCTCTCTTCATGTAGTCCAGGGAGGTACGTCTCAGGTCATTCACTCCAACATGGATAATGACGGAGTCGTACTTGTGGAGTGACCTGAGTGCGTGCATTATATGGTGGATCCTGGCACCCAACAGGCAGCTGACAGTGACTTTCTCCTTGTTAAGCCTGGTGAGGGGGGCATCAGTAGTGTGCTGTGTACGTCGTTTTGCCTTATGGGCTGAGATTGAGTGGCACACTGATTTTTGTGGGCTATGTCTCGTTCGGGTAGTGTTGGGGGGTGGTGGTTGCTTGCGTTTCAGATTTGGAGGTCTGTTTTTGGGCAGATGTTTGTTGAGAACCTCCGCGAGGGTAGGTGTGTGTTTTGTATTACTGTGAGTTTGGGAGGTGCAGGTTTTAATGAACTGTGTGTTGAGTGCGATGTGGAGTTAACCTTCTCCACTTGACTCTCTAGTCCATTCTTGGATTGAGAGAGCTTGGCTTCCTCTTTGGCTATATAAGTGGATCTGTCACAGGTTGTAGTGTTGGATAGTAGGAGGAGAGAGGGTTGTTAGTGTGCATGAGGCATTTGCTACATTGCCCCAAGATGCCCAGATTCATCAGGTGGACAGAAGAAAACACCAGGAGCTTGACCCTTGGACATGCCTGATTAGTGCTTATTAATTTAAGTACTGGGAGCTGATTTCGTCTTGATTAGTGAGGAAAGTTGAGTGCTGCAGTAATTTGTAGATTTAGTGCTTGCAGCGAGAGTTGGACCAGTGCAGAGCACCAGGAATGGTTATGAGTGGTAAACCTAGATGACTGACTATTTTAAGGGATACAGAAACAGATGTTCATCGTGTGACACTGCTGCCGTCATTACACTTGGGTTATCCTGCCGTCAGGCGGTTCCCCAGCCTGCCTGAGTTCCAAAGTCTTGGTCCGGCGTCGGTTGCTGTCGCCTCCTCCCTGACGTTAGTGCGACAGGGGTATATAAGATGCAGCCGACGCCATTTTCTTCTGTCTTTCTTGCCGCGTGGTGCCCGAAGCAAAAGCAGTTTGCAAGTTCCGGTCGGCCTACTCCTGAGATTTTCATTCCTAATCCAGAACCAGTGTCTTCTACAAAGCTAAGTACCCCGTTGGGGAAACTTTTTCTTGCCTTAGACCGATGTCAGTAAAAGTTAATAACTGTATTTCTTGTGGGAAGCAAATACCGCATAAGGATTTCCATTCTTATTGTATCCCAAGCTTAGGCCCAGACCACGACGTTACTGGTTGTCGGTTTTGTGCTAGGTTTAATAAGCGCACTATTAAACGTCGGTTTGATTTTGCCCAACAATACTTTGGCAGAAAATTTAATTATACCATGCCGTCGGAACATTCGGCGACCGGTATTCATAAAAAGCGCAAAGACAAGGACAGGCATCCGAGGCCCAAAACTGACGACGAAGCCTCTTCTAGGCCAGTCACTGGTTCTCAGGTTTTCAGTGAGGTGCCTTCGCAGCCCCTGACAACCGCTTCTGCAGAACCACAGGCCGCCCCCGACCCCCACGTGGAGATGGCTGGGCCTTCGGATGCACTAGCTTTTCAGCAGACCGAAACCGATCCTGCAGAGGGATCCTGAGTACCTGAGCTACCCGCAGCTTCAGAGAGTGTCTTCAGACCTACTCAGCTAAGCATTAAACCCTCTTCTAAGTCAAAGCCTCCTTTAAAAACTAAGAAACAAGTACAGCGTTCTCCAGGACAGGCCTCCATGCCTAAGAAGCAAATGCTCAAAATGGCCGAAGACCTAATCACTCTGATCCAGGGGTTCCCATCCCCCACCTGATAAAAGGCCTAGACAGGATGCAGATTATGATTCATCCGACCAGGGGTCCATTTCCTCTGATTCATCCTCAGACCTGGGATACTCTTTACCCCCTTATGAGGATTCTGATGCTGAGGAATCTATTCCGTCAGCCTCTCCACCTGAGGACTACTACTTTGGGGAAACCTTACATACCATGAGGGAGCATTTCCATTGGGAAGGCCAGGATTATTCAGAATCCAAGAAAAGGCTCAGAGACTTCCTATTATTACCTCAACACAGACCCCCGGCTATTCCGCCAGGACTAGATATTATGGATGTTGTGTACACTGAATCCAGCTTAAATCCTGATTTTTTACCTCCAGCTCCACTTAAACCGGACAGATATTACAGAGTCCCTGACTCTCACAAATTTCTGTATAAAAGCCCTGTTGTTGATCCTGAAACTATTTCTCAGGGACCCAAAGGGGTTAAAGTCTCATCAGCAAAGAACCCAGTTCTCTCTGACAGAGATTCCAGAGCATTAGACAGGTGGGGAAAGAAAGTATATACGTCTGCAACTTTAGCAATGAGAGCCTTAAAATTGCCAGTTTCACATGCTAAAATATCAGCAATTTTGATGTCTCAGTTGAAACAAAAAAATGCTTCCAGATACAGATCCTGCTAATTTTAAAGAAATGCAGGATTTATTGCATGCCGCTGAACAAGTGGGAAAGCATACTTTGCAATGTGGTTTTGATTCTTTAGAGGCCTCATGCAGAGCAGCAGTTACAGGCTCTCTGTCATTAGAAGACATGCATGGTTAAAAGAACATACGTTACCAGATCATGGTAAAGCTAAATTACTGGATGCACCTTTACAGCAGGATGTTTTATCTGGAGTTAAGGCAGAAGAGGTATTAAAGAAAATGGAGGATAAGGCAAAATCTATGCAAGCAGTGAAGGATTTCTTACAGGTTCAGCCTCCTCGATTTAGTAGGAACTGGCCAGCAAAGAATTGGTCCTTTCCAGTTAATGACAGACCTCAAAGGGGCAGATACTGATGGCCAAGAGGTAGAGGTCAACCACAAGGTCCTTACAGGCCTCGACAATGGGGTGCATCAGGCCAGAAAGAAGGGGAAGACAGGCACCAGCCATATAAAAAACAGCCCCAATGACTTCCCACTCCAGCTGCCAAACAACTCACTCTTGGCAGCACCTTTGTGAGGAAAACTGGCACTTTATCACAATTGGCATATGATCACCCAAGACAAATTGGTTCTCAATATTATTTCAAAAGGTTACAGGTTCCACTTTCACACTCTGCCAAGATTAAAAGGAATGCCAAATCTGCCACTAAATCAATGGGCAGAGGCCCAAAAACAAATTATGGCACTCATGAACATGGGAGCTATTCAAAAGGTACCACCACAGGAACAAGGGCAAGGATTTTACTCAAGACTCTTTCTGGTTCCCAGGAAAGACAAAGCCTGGAGGCCCATTCTGGATCTTTCTTCAATAAACACTTACCTGGATGTTCCGAAATTCAAAATGTTGGCATTACAGCAGCTTCTTCCCATGCTGGGCAAGCAAGCTTGGCTCGTGACTTTGGACCTCAAGGAGGCATACCCGCTTGTCCCTATTAGACAAAACTGCAGAAGATACCTCAGGTTCTTAGCTGGTCCAATGCACTATCAATTCTCTGCACTGCCCTTTGGATTATCTACTGCGCCCAGGGTCTTCATAAAATGCCTGGCACCAGTAATTGCATTTTGCAGACAGAAAGGAATTCAAATTTACCCATACCTGGACTGCCTCATTCAAGCAGAGAGCAAGGACATTCTTCTACAGCATCTGGCGTTTGTAAAAAAAAAAAATGTTAAGTTGCCTGGGGTACACAGTAAACAAAAAGAAATCAAAACTAGTGCCCTCACAAGAGATAATATTCCTGGGTGCCAGCTTGAACACAACGGCCCAGATGGCTTTTCTCACGCCAGACAAGCAAGGACAACTGACTCAATACTTTCAATTGATGGCAACAAAGACCCAACTCCCTGCAAGAAAAATTCTGCAGGCCTTGGGCTTCATGGCATCTTGCATAGTACTAATGACATATGCCAGACTGCATATGAGGAAACTACAATGGTACCTAAAGAATGTATGGTCTCAACACTGTCAAAGTTTGGAAGCAGTTATACCACTAATACTTTGCCTTCAACAGGAGTTTCCATGGTGGGCTCAAGCTTGTCACCTCAAAAAGGGACTGCCTTTCACTTAACCTACAGCCAGGCAAACACTGACAACAGATGCATCGGATTACGCCTGGGGAGCACACATGGCAAGAAAATGTATTCAGGGCAAGTGGCCCGCAGAAAAAGGCATCTTCACATTAATCAAAAAGAGATGCTAGCTGTACAAAATGCCCTTATAGCTTTCAAGGACCTGTTGCATCAAGGACAACTACTACTAAAGACAGACAACACCACAGTTATGTGATACATAAACAAGCAAGGGGGCACTCACTCCTACCCCCTCTGCAGGCAAGCCATGACCTTGTGGAACACCGCTATAAACTATCATGTTCATCTACAAGCACAATTCCTGCCAGGAGAGAAAAACACACTGGCAGACTACTTAAGCAGAAATATCATGGATCCCCATGAATGGGAATTGAATCCTCAAATATTCAAAATGATAACAAAGAAATGGTGGAGCCCGGACATAGATCTGTTTGCCTCCCCAATGAATTGCCAGCTAAAGAAATTCTGCACAAGGAGTTACCATCCGCAAGCATGGAAAGTGGATGCCCTCTCATTCAGCTGGACAAACCTACAAGTATATGCTTTTCCACCACTGCCTCTTCTCCCAAAGGTACTCATAAAAGCCAGGCAAGAAGAGCCAAAAATGATCCTGATTGCACCAGACTGGCCACACCAGCACTGGTATCCAATCTTAAAAAACTTAGCACAAGGACCACCCTGGATTTTGCCTCAAATACCACATCTGCTGTCGCAGCACAACAATCCCTTACTTCACAGCCAGCTAAAGACACTAAACCTAGCTGCATGGAAGATTCCCTAGCCACGCAAGCAATGCCTCTCTCCAAAGCAGTTATGGATGTCATTCTGGAGGCCAGAAGGCCTAGTACCAGGAAAGTCTACTCAGATAAATGGAAGAGATTCTGTGCCTGGAACCAGGCTCTCAGCCTTGATCCTCTTGTGCCAAACATTCCTCAGATACTACAATATTTGACTGAGATGCTAGACACAGGCCTCTCCTTTTCATCCATCAAGATCCACGCCTCTGCCATCTCTGCACATTACAACATGGATCCACCAATTTTCTCTAATCCTTTGCTAAAACAGTACCTCAGAGGGGCTAAAAACATAAGACCGCCCCATAGAGCACCTACTCCAACTTTGGACCTCAACTTTGTTTTGGAAAAATTAACTTTACCTCCTTTTGAACCAGCTAGCATGGAAGAATTAAAATACATTTCTTGGAAAATTGCTCTGCTCCTGGCAATAACTTCTGCAAGAAGAGTTTCAGAATTACAGGCACTAATGGCAGTGGAACCTTTCCTCATTTTCTACCAGGACAGTGTGTCCTTAAGAACTAACCCTACGTTTATGCCTAAGGTGGTTTCAAGTGTGTCTCTAAACCAAACCATTCATTTGCCTACTTTTTATCCAAAACCACAGAATAAAGGGGAAAGACTACTGCATTCATTGGACATTCACAGGCAGTTGTGCTTCTACTTGGAGAAAACCAAAGCTTTCAGAAAATCTGAGCAATTATTGGTAGCATATGCTGCAGCAGCACAGGGAAAAGCCATTTCAAAACAGACTATTTCCAAATGGATAGGACATTGCATACTTTTCTGCTATACGCACCATGGAAAACCTGTGCCTAACAGCATTAGATCTCACTCCACCAGGCCACTTCAACTGCCTACCTCAGAGGAGTACCTACAAAATATATTTTGGAAGCAGCAACATGGAGTTCTGTGCATACCTTCACCAAGCATTACCATCTGCCTCTATACTCTAAATCCAGAGCTGGCTTCGCCTCTGCAGTGCTGCAGGGCCTTATAGCCACCCCTAATGCCTTATAGAACTAACCACCCTACCTCAGCTTTGGGATTCTACCCAAGTGTAATGACTGCAGCAGTTGTCACACGATGAACATAGTACAGTTTTGTACCCACCATAAATGTAGATGTTAGAGTGTAGACACTGCTGCAGTCCAGGTTACCCTCCCTCCTTCCCCTCTTACTGGCTAGTACGTACCTAGTTCCTCTACCTTTTACTACCTATGGGGAGTATTTGCTGGTAGCTGAAAGTATGTTGTTTGCATTTCTTATGTATCTTTTATTAGCAATTTGAATTGCCTACCTATTTGGGGGCACCTGACATCTGGGGCAAGAAAAACTTAAGAAAATGGCGTCGGCTGCATCTTAAATACCCACTGACGTCAGGGAGGAGGCGACAGCAACCGACGCCGGACCAAGACTTTGGCACTCAGGCTGGCTGGGGAACCGCCTGACAGCAGGATAACCCAAGTGTAATGACTGCAGCAGTGTCTACACTCGAACATCTACATTTATGGTAGGTACAAAACTGTACTTTGAGTGCTAAAACTAGAAGATTAACTAGTTTTAAGGGAACAGGAACAGTTTTGAGCACTAAAACTAGAAGACTGGCTAGTTCTAAGGGAAATCTGAAGAGCAGACTTTCTGGCACCGGAAATAGTTTAACAGCAGTTAAATGCTGCTGTACGGTGCACAAAACCACAAACACAGATTTTTAGACAGAAAGATTAACAGAATAGAAATATCCCAAAATGGCCAATAAAGCTACAGATTCTGAGCTGAAACCACTCCTCCAGGTGACGGGCTGTTTCAAAGCTCACCACTCTCTCTGATGTGACGTGCTCTGTAGATCTTCAGGATGCGTACTGTCACGTCATAATAAACGGGCACTCCTAAAGAAATTTATGCTTTCGGCTGAGAGACCCATCATTACCAATTTATTTCCCCTGCTCTTTGGGCTCACCACCACCCCCAGTGTGTTCAAAAGGTTGGCAGAGGTGGCAGCTCACTTGAGACTGAAAAGATTGTTTCCATACCTAGACAACTGCCTCCTCACCACCTCCTGAATTCGTCTCCTTCAACAATACAGCGATATTTGCTCCAGATTTGTTACTTACTGGGAATAGCAATCCATCATGCCTAGTCAAATCTGACACCAATACAGAGCCTGGAGTTTATTGGCGCACATCTGAATATGACAACGCAAATGGCATCTTTACCAACTCATTGCATAGACAAATTCAGGTTCATCAGATTCTATCCCATCAGTCGTCTTCAGCCAGATTCATTCCGATAGCTTTGGGGTCTGTGGCAGAAGCAGCAGTCCTACTTTCTGCACTTTACTATTTGCATGTTCTTCAGTGAACTCTAGCTGTTCAACGCTCTATTCTTCAACAACCCCTAGCTTTTCCAATAAAGCTCACACCTATTTCCAAACACCACATCCAGTCAGATGACATTTATGTAAGCCGACCTTTTGATCTGATGTTGCCCATTTCGTTATGCATCACAAGTGGGTCTTTGGGTCCATCCTCAGATTCAACTCAGCCATTTGTTCCGGGCATATGATCAGAGCCTTAAACTCCTGTCTCTCCTGTAATGCCTTACTCCTCTTCAACCCCTCAGATCTCATTTGCAGTCTTCCAGCACAGACACGATTCAGTGCCTCCGTTCAGATAAGTGATTTTTTCATTTAACTCTGGTTTATTAATAGCCTTTTTTTTTCTTCTAGCTAGTTTTTAAGTGTCTTGTGTGCTGTTTTTTCTTTCAGCATGTCTGACATGCTGGTGGGTTTGTACAGACCCTCTGGTTTTAAGAGGTGTGCCTCTTGTGGGCATAAGATTCCTCAATTGGATGCACACAAGGTGTGTGTATTGTCTGGGACTGGGGCACTTGGAGGTGCCGTGCGATATCTGCTCTGCCTTCAGTCCCCGTACCCTTGCTGATTGGTGGAACAAGCTGACCTTGAGAGGTCTTCTCGCGTCCTAAGAAGCGTGCCCCCTCAGCTACCCCGGGGACCACGGCTTCTGCTCCCGAGAAGTGCAAGAAACTGTTGTATCCATCATCTTTGGATTTGTTCTGTTCCTGCTTCTCTCTGGATCTGCGAGGCCCTTCAGATCCAGTAGAGCCGGTGCCGGCCAAGACTTCCCCTTTGCCGAATACTCAGCCTTTAGGTCTGAGCAGTCAGTCAGATCCTGGCGAGATAGTTTTGAGCCACAGCTCTTCATCTCCGAAGCAGACTCCTTTGGGTCCGATTTGCCTGGCTCTGAGGTCTTGGAGCCATACCCTGCATCTGAGTAAATTTCCCGCCCCTGTCCCGACCATCCAGACCAGTTGGTCGCCCTTCAGGTCTACACATTTCTCAGTCATCTCTAGATCCTCTCGGCTACCCCACTCCAATATGGATTGGATGATGAGCTTTCTCAAAGCTGAGATCCAGCTGGTGATCTTGCCTTTTCTGACCCATGCTGGATCTGTGAGAATACCAATCCCAATACCACAGCCTCCTCCTCTGATCTGACCTTTGGCTTAGGATTTGCAGGGCCTGGCATTCCCAAGTGGACCATCAGAGCACGGAGATGTTCTTCGTTCCACATTGCTGCAGTCCTTACTATTGGGTAGTCCGCTGTCCAGTCGGCCCGAATACCAGAGTATATGACGCCGGTCAGGGCGCATTAGACTGACGTCAGTACGCCAGGGTACTAATGCGCATGACCGACGTCATATCCTCAGTCTTTTTTGCCGCATGGTCCGATGCAGAAGCAGTTTTGCGAGTGCAGGTTGGCGTTCTGAAATATTTCCGAAACCGGAGTTTCAGACCGAATCAGGAGTTGGCTAAGTACCCCGTTGGGGAACATTTTGGTTTTTCTTGCCTCAGTATTTAACCGATGTCAGAAAAAGTGAATAACTGTATTTCTTGTGGGAAACAGATAACTCATAGGGATTACCATACCTTGTGTATACCTTGTTTAGGGCCTGAGCACGACGTTGTTGGATGCCGCTCTTGTGCTAGGTTTAACAAACGCACTATTAAGAGGAGGTTAGATTGTGCCAGGTTAGTGTTTGGGAAGCGTTGCAATTATAAAATGCCGTCGGATGCTCCGGCCCGCTTCGTCCAAGAAGCGCAAGGACAAAACAGCGAAGCCTAGGGTTGATGAACCGGCAGTCCCCGACGTCGGTTCTTTAGAAGGCTCAGTGGAGCCAGAGGCTTTGCCAGGAGTTTCTATGGAGTCTCAGGCAGAAACTTTACTGTTACAGGATGTGCCTTCTCAGGAGGTAGGCCAGGCTGAGGGGGCTTCTCAGGTAACTGTTCTTCCCTCTCTTCCCAAGGTAGTTAGAGCCTCTCCTTCTGTGGCCAAAGCTTCTTTGAGAGGTAGGCCAAGTTCAGCTTCAGTGGGGGTTTCTCCTAGCATTTCGGGTTCTGTACCTAAGAAACATATGCTTAAAATGGCAGAAGATTTGATTACTATGATTAGAGGTTCTATGCCCCCTCCTGATAAGAGGCCTAGGGTGGAACCGGAGTTTGATAGTTTTGAACAGTGTTCAGAGGCTTCTGAGTCTTCTGCGGAAGATGTGCTGGAGTATCCTCCTTATTCTGATTCTGACGTGGATGATTCCACTCCTACAGCTTCTCCTCCTGAGGATTTCTCATTTTCAGAGACTCTGCATTCCATGAGGGAGCACTTTAAATGGGAAGGCCAGGATTACTCTGATTCCAGGAAAAGGCTTAGGGAATTCTTGTTTTTACCCCAGCATAGGCCCTTAGCTATACCTCCTGTGTTGAATGTGGTGGAAGATGTTTTTGCAGAGGCTACCCTGAACCCTGACTCTTTGCCTCCTGCTCCTGTTAAACCTGATAGGTACTATAGGGTGCCCGAAGCTCATAAGTATTTGTTTAAGAGTCCTAGGGCGGATCCAGAAACTGTTTCTCAGGGGCCTAAAGGTGTTAAGGCCTCTGTGGTTAAAAATCCTGTTCCCACTGATAAAGAGGCGAGGGCTTTGGATAGGTGGGGAAAGAAAGTGTATACTTCTTCCACTCTAGCCATGAGAGCGTTGAATTGTCAGTTTCACATGCTAAAATATCAAAATTATCTCCTTTCACAATTGAAATCTAAGGTGGATGCTTTGGCGGAAGGTATTGAGTGTAAAGAGTTGCTGGATTTGGTTCATGTGTCTGAACAAGTGGGTAAGCATTCTTTGCAATGTGGTTTTGATGCTGTACAGGCCTCCTCGAGGGTGGCTGCCACTAGTTCTGTTCTTCGCAGGCATGCCTGGTTGAGGGATCAGAATTTGGCTGAGCATGTTAAGACAAGGATTTTGGATGCTCCTTTACAGTCTGATGTGTTGTTTGGTTCGCCTGTGGAAGCAGTTTTAAAGAAAATGGAGGACAAAGCTAAGTCTATGCAAACTGTTAAAGATTTTTACAGGTGCAGCCACCGGGTTTAGTAGAAATTGGCCTGCTAAGGGGTGGACATATCCTGCTTATGATTCCCAGTCTAGGGGTAGGTCTAGACGTGGTAGGGGCAGAGCTCAAGGTTCTTTTAGGCCTAGAACAGGGAGTTCACCTGCTCAGACTTCTGGTGAGGGCAGGGGTCAGTCCTTTCGTAAACAGACCCAATGACCTGCCTTTTCAGCTGCCAGTGGATTCTCGTCTGGCAGCTCCTTTGGGAGGAAGATTGTCTCTGTTCAAAGAAAATTGGGATTTAATTACTCAAGACAGATGGGTGTTGGATATCATTCACCACGGTTACAGGTTTTATTTCCATACATTGCCCCCTTTCAAAGGCATGCCAGACGTTCCTCCTCCACAAAGAAAAGAGGCTCACAAGCAAATTTCTCAGTTACTCCAGATGGGGGCCATTCAGCCAGTCCCTGTATCAGAAAGGGGCCTAGGATTTTATTCTCGCCTGTTCCTAGTACCAAAAAGGGGAACACGTGGAGACCAATTTTGGATTTATCTCTCCTCAACACTTATCTGGACATTCCCAAGTTCAAGATGTTGACGTTACAACAGCTTTTACCTCTGCTGGGCAAAGATCACTGGATGGTAACTTTAGATCTCAAGGAAGCTTACCTTCATGTGCCTATAAGGCTAAGTTGCAGGAAGTATCTGGGTTTCGAGCTGGAAATTCTCATTATCAGTTCTCTGCATTGCCCTTTGGCTTATCTACTGCGCCCAGAGTATTCACAAAGGTTCTGGCTCCAGTGATAGCTTACTTCAGGCTACAAGGAATTCAAATCTATCCTTACTTGGACGACTGCCTGATTCTGGCTCAAGAAAAGGAAGACCTTCTACAGCATCTGGAATATGTTATAGCAGTGCTAAGATGCCTAGGGTATTCTGTGAACGAAATAAAGTCCAGTCTAGTACCCTCTCAAGACATGTGCTTTCTGGGTGTGAGACTGAATACAGCAGCCCAGATGGCCTTTTTAACCCCGGACAAACAAAAGAGTCTATCACTTTACTTCCTTCAGCTATCTCATCAGTCCGTGCTGACTGCAAGGACAGTCCTTCAAGCATTAGGGTTCATGGCATCTTGTATTCTGGTGCTTCCCAATGCCAAACTGCATATGAGGAAGCTACAATGGTATCTCAAAAATGTATGGACACAGCACTGCCAGGATTTGGACACTGTCATTCAAATAATACCTTGCCTTCAAAAAGAATTTTTGTGGTGGGCTCAGGAATGTCACCTAAACAAGGGACTCTCTGTGACCCGGCCAGAGGCGAGTCAGATTTTAACGACAGATGCCTCGGACATTGCTTGGGGAGCTCATCTAAATGGAAAGTGGATACAAGACAAGTGGCCTGCCAGACTACAGCATCTACATATCAACATGAAGGAGATGTTAGCAGTCCAGTTTGCATTGATGGCTTTCAAGGAGTTACTTCTTCCAGGGCAGGTGTTGATTCTAACAGACAACACAACTGTCATGTGGTACATCAACAAGCAAGGGGGAACACATTCTTATCCTCTATGCAGGCAAGCAATGATTTTATGGGAAACTGCTAAGCTTGCAACTAACTCTTCAGGCAAGGTTTCTGCCAGGAGCACAGAACTCCTTAGCAGATGTGTTAAGCAGACAAATCATGGATCCCCACGAGTGGAAACTGGATCTTCATGTATTTCAGAAATTGACAGTGTCATGGGGAACTCCAGACATAGATCTGTTCGCTTCTCCACTAAACCACCAGCTGCCAAAGTTTTGCACAAAGGGGTTTCATCACACAGCTTGGAAAGTGGATGCTCTGTCTTTCAGTTGGAAAAACCTTCATGTGTATGCCTTTCCACCTCTGCCTCTGCTTCCAAAGGTGCTATTAAAAGTCAGACAAGACAAGCCAAGGATGATTTTGATAGCTCCAGATTGGCCTCTGCAACACTGGTACCCACTACTAAGGAGTCTGGTAAGGAAGCCTCCATGGCCTTTACCTTTGATTCCTCATCTGTTATCTCAGAAGGACGGTCATCTGCTCAATGTCAAGCTTCACTCTCTTCATCTAACAGCCTGGCATATTCTGTGTTGAAACACAGCAGGTCTCAACTTCCTCAACAGGTTTTAAATGTGATTATGGAAGCCAGAAGACCTAGTACAAGGAAAGTGTATGCAGAAAAATGGAAGAGATTTTTATTTTGGAGTGCAGCAAAGAATTTGGAGATTTCTGAGCCTAATTTGAGTGTGGCTCTTCAATACCTTACTGACTTATTGGACAAAGGTTTGTCTTTCTCTTCCATTAAGATTCATGCTGCAGCAATTTCAGCTCACTATGATTGTGACCCACCATTGTTTTCGCATCCTTTGTTCAAGCAGTTTCTTAGAGGGGCAAAGAATATAAGACCCCCACGTAGAGCTCCTACTCCTGCTTGGGATCTCAATTTTGTGTTGGAATTACCTCAATTTGACCGCAATGTATTAACTTCATGAACGCTTTCGTGGCTATCTCAGCGCAGAGTTTCCGAAACTTGGGCTTGGCAGAGCAGCTTATTTCTGATTTATTTGATGTCTTCATAACCTAGTGTTCAGTTTTAAACCAGCTTTCATGCCACTTTTCAACCCAATAGAGATGACATTTATGTAAGCAAACCTTTTGATCTGATGTTGCCCATTTACGTTTATACATGTACAAGTGGGTCTTTGGGTCCATCCTCAGATTCAACTCAGCCATTTGTTCCGGGCATATGATCAGAGCCTTTAAACTCCCTGTCTCTCCTGTAATGCCTTGCTCCTCTCTCAACCTCAGATCTCATTTGCAGTCTTCCAGCACAGACACGCATTCAGTGCCTCCCGTTCAGATAAGTGATTTTTTCATTTTAACTCTGGTTTATTAATAGCCTTTTTTTTTTTTCTTCTAGCTAGTTTTTAAATTATGTCTTGTGTGCTGTTTTTTCTTTCAGCATGTGTCTGACTTGTGCTGGTTGGGTTTGTACAGACCCTCTGGTTTTTTAAGAGGTGTGCCTCTTGTGGGCATAAGATTCCTCAATTGGATGCACACAAGGTGTGTGTAATGTCTGGGACTGGGAGGCACTTGGAGGTGCCGTGCGATGGCATCTGCTCTGCTCTTCAGTCCCATGACCTTGCTGATTGGTGGAACAAGCTGACCTTGAGGGAGGTCACTTCCGGCGTCCTAAGAAGCGTGCCCCCTCAGCAACCTCCCGCTGGGACCACGGCTTCTGCTCCCTATAGAAGTGCAAGAAACTGTTGTATCCATCATCTTTGGGATTTGTTCTTGTTCCTGCTTCTCTCTGGATCTATGAGGCCCTTCTAGATCCAGTAGAGCCGGTGTCCGGCCAAGACTTCCCTTTGCGAATACTCAGCCTTTAGGTCTGAGCAGTCAGTCAGATCCTGGCGAGATAGTTTTGAGCCACAGCTCTTCATCTCCGGGACAGACTCCTTTGGGTCCTGATTTGCCTGGCTCTGAGGTCTTGGAGCCATACTCACTGCATCTGAGTAAATTCTCCCGCCCCTGTCCGACCATGTCAGACCTCAGTTGGTCGCCCTTCAGGTCTACACATTTCTCAGTCATCTCTAGATCCTTCCTCAAGCACCTTCACTCCAATATGGATTGGATGATGAGCTTTCTCAAAGCTGAGATCCAGCTGGTGATCTTGCCTTTTCTGACCCATGCTGGATCTGTGAGAATACCAATCCCAATACCACAGCCTCCTCCTCTGATCTGACCTTTGGCTTAGGATTTGCAGGGCCTGGCATTCCCAAGTGGACCATCAGAGCACGGAGTTTGTCTTCGACTCAGTGTCCCAGACCAGCTCAGCTCCAGTACCTTCAGAGCGGGTTCTGGACCCAAGATGTCGTGTGCCAAGTCCTTGGGGCTGGTGTTGGCTGTGACCTTTTTGGAGCTGTCCCTTCCCCTGGGGCCTTCAGTAGTTCAAGGCTGGTGCCTTCTGGAGATGTCTGATCTGGGGTGCCCTCGTCCTCCTTTGGCTCTTGGGGTGGGAGGCCAGGTTCTCCCGGCATAGTCTGCCTTCCAGATGGCAGAGAGGGCATTCTCCACACTGCTAGATGTGGTCCTTCTTCCTTCAGCCCCTCCTGGAGAGCCTCCAGCCTACCATTTGGCAAGAGGTTCCACTGTCTTCCCGAGTATCCTGCGGAAGAAGTTCCTTGGAAGCTTTGGTGCAAGAGGAATAACCTAGACTCCCCTTTAAAGTCTTTGACAGATGACACTGATTTCGATGAGGGAAATGGTTCCCCCAATTTACACCCGATGTCTCCTTCTGGGGTGTCTTAAAAGTCCTGAAGCAGAAGGGCGACTGGTCTACCCAATCTCCTTCCTCTGAGGAGTCTGTGTTCCTGGAGGCATTCGGGATGGGCCCATCTGCGTCCTGGGTGACCCCACCAGCTGACCAGCTCATTGACCTTGTCGCCTGCAGGGCTTGGAAGGAGCCCATCCAGAAATGCGCAGATGAATACTTTTGTCTCCCCAGGTGATCGCCCATTTTGGAGTAAAGGTGTCCTAGTGTATACCGTTGTGTCAACAGCCACTAAGATGGAGGCAGCAGAGCTCCACTGTTCATTCCCCAAACAGTGTGTTTCGGACTCCTTGGAAAGGCATGGGAAGTAAGTGTGTGCCTCAGCCACCTTTATGCTGAGAGCATTGAATTACTTGGCACACTTCATGTGCCTTCAGAGATCTGATTAATGAAATCTCTACCTCTCTGATGCAATCATTATCTGAGGAGGGCCTTAAGAAGTTTCTCCCCAGCTGACCACTATGTCCTCCATCATTAATTACTCAATGAGGTTAATCTCCCATGCTGCGGACGGAACCTGCCGAGCGGCTGGGTCAAGCATAGTCCTCAGGAAACATGCTTGTATGAGGCTATGTGGGTTTGTGGAACCCATTAATGCATTGTTCATTAATGCCCCCTTTGACGGCTCCTCCTTGTTTGAGACATCATTAAAAAAGAGTCTTACCCGCAGTGAGCAAGAAGAGAAGACCCTGTCTGCCGTAGGGATCAAGTTTTCTTCCCTCCCAACAGAAATTTTCAGGAACAAATGGAGTGGGAAGATGTTTCCATAAGTCTCAAAGATCTTTTCCCGATTTGCAAAATTAATCTTCTGGAGGCAGAGGGAGAGAATTTAATGGTAGACGTTGCCCCAGAGGGAGAGGGGGTCCACAAAATCAGGATTTCAGATAACCTTTCTCTGACGGGCCCTTTCAGCGCTGCTGAGGGGTTGCCCAACTGTCCTACTTTGGAGGCATTCGGGGGCAGACTTCCGTTACTCCCAGAAACCTGGGCAAACACAACAAACAATTGGGTGTTAAATGTAGTTTCCAGAGGTTACTATATTCCCTTTTCCCTTCCTCCTTCCAGTACTGGGATGCATCTCCCTGAGGTGTCACCCAGTCATTGAGGGAGAGCCCTTTTAGAGGTTCAGAATCCTCAAGGAGAGTAGTCCAGCAGTCCCAGCTGAACAACTAGGATGCAGAACTCGCGGTTTTTTTTTTTTGGTGCCAAAGAAAACAGGGGACCTTTGACTGATACTGGATCTGAGTAGTTTGAATTTGTTTCTAAAGAAGTTGAAGTTCTCATGGTTACGGTACAATCCATTCTGCCGCTTCTGCTCAAGGACGATTGGATGTGCTCTGTAGAGTTCCAGAACATGTACTATCATATCAAAGTAGAGTGCGCTCCAGGAGATAATCTGCTATTCAGACTGGGGGCAATCCTTACCAATTCAGAGCACTGCCCTTTGGCCTCACCACTGCCCCCCGGGTGTTCAAATGCATGGCAGTGGTTGCAGCTCACCTCCATCTGCAAGGTTTCCAGGTGTTTCCATTCCTGGATGATTGGCTCCTAATGGCACCTACAAGGCATCAACTACTTCAGACTATTCAGGTTATGTTGCAGCTTTTCAGTCGCCTAGGAATTGCAATGGACATGGCAAAATCCAAGATTACTCTTGTATAGGACATCAAATTCATAGGAACGCAGTTGAACACAATCACACAAATAGCAGCCCTACCTCCTCAAAGATCTTTGAGACAGCAGGTTCAAGTCTAATTAGACACCCTGACACCGCCAGCTCAAGTGGTCCTCATGGCTATAGGGTCCATGTCAGCTGCCATTCTTCTGGTCCCCCTAGCCAAGTTTTTCTTGCAAGTTCTCCAGTGGACCCTAGTGGTCCAATGGTCTATTCTGGTCCATCTGTTGTCAACTCTAGTCAGGCAAACTCCGATTTGCAGGTGCCGTCTGCAGTGGTGGATCCTTAGACAACTTCCATCTCCGCAGACCCTTCAATCTTCCCCCACCTTTAGCCACTGTAACCACGGATGCCTCCCTGTTGGGGGTAGGGTGGCATTTTTTAGGGAAAGGTGGTCCATTGCCTCCCTGTTGGGGTAGAGTGGCATTTTTAGGGAAGAGTGGTCCAAGGCATGTGGTCCATGACAGTGACCAAATTCCACATAAATGTTCTGGAGATGAGGGCGGTCCTCCTTATGTTGCAAGCTTTTCAGAACTGCCACCTTCTGGGGATAATTACATTTCTTAAGACAATATTTCAGTGGTTTGGTACATCAACAAGCAGGGGGGAACCTGTTCATACCTGTTGTGCAGGGAGGCCATGAGGGTTTGGGAATGGGTGATTTCTTCAAACCACTTACTCATTGCAGTGCACATCCTGGGGGAGTTCAATGTTCTGGTGGGCAGACCGAGCAGAACGATCTTAAGTCCACATGAGTGGTCCCTGAACCAGTCAGTAGCGAATTAGATATTCAGCCGCTGGGGCCAGCCTTGCTGTGACCTTTTCACCTCTCCCCTAAACAGCAAGTACTTTGCTCTGATCCCCCTTTGGGGAGTCATCCAGGGATGCTCTAATCCATAACTGGCTCCCAGGTCTCCTCTATGCTTATCCTCCAATTCCCCTGATGCCCAAAGTTCTACAGTAAGCCAGCAGGTTGAAGACCAATCTAATCCTCATTCCCCCCTTACTGGCCTCGTCGGGTATGGTTCCCATTCCTGTGGTCTTTCAGCAACTATCCTCCATGGATACTGGATCCCAGGCACAATCTCATTTCCCATCTGTCAGAGCACCAGATTCCCAATCTTTGATCCCTCAAACTAACCACTTGGTTGCTTTACTTCCAGTAATTCTACGCAAGTCCAGGAGTGCTTTCTCGGTTCGGAAAATTATTCTTGCTTCTCAGAAGTCCTCCAACAATTAAGTATATTGTAGCAAATGGAAGAGATTTTCCATTTGGGCTTCACGGAGGAATATTGACCCCTTTTCTGCTTCATTCCCAACATCCTTATGTTTCTCAGCTTGGTTTTCTAGCATGGAGCTATTTTTTCCACTGTAAATTTGCAGCTTGCGGCTGTCATGAATTTCCATGTAGGGAAGGGTAATGATTTTCCTTCTTTCTCCACTTCTAAAGTATGTAGGGCTTTATGAAGGGTTTTTTTCAGTTCAGGCTTCTGATAAAAGATCCTTCCCCTCCTTGGGATCTTAACTTGGTACTTCAGGGACTCTTACCAGAAATCCTTTGAACTTGCTAGATGCTGCATTCGTTGGATGTACACAGAACAGTTGCGTTTTTCTACACAGAACTAAATCATGCAGGAAGTTTGAACAATTGTCCATTGCCTTCTCAACAAATAGGCTAGGTCAGGCCATTGTCTTACCAAATAGGCTAGGTCAGGCTGTGTCCAAGATCACTTTAGCCAAGTGGATTACAGATTGTATTTCTACAGTTTACTCCCAACGAGGCAAGCAACTTCCCTGTCCAGTTAGAGCTCACTCTACCATATTTATGGCTACTTCATCTGTCTTCTCCGCAAGGAATCCTGTTAATGAAGTTTGTGCTGCCGCTACTTGGTCCACATCTCATGCCTTTGTATCTCACTACAAGTTGGACATTATTTCCAGAAAAAGAGCATCTTCTGGCTTTATGGTGCTCAGGCATATCCTTCCTTGAAGTCCTACCAGGGTCTAGGTAGCTGGAGATTCTCATTCGTGATGCATATTGAAATGGACATCAGAGTAGAAGTACTTACCATAACTTGGCATCTGTGTTGTCCAGTTTCATTATGCATCCCACCCCACCCTCCTTCCCCCATCCTTTTGCAGCTGAGAGCAATATAGAGGTTAAAGGAACCCACAGGTTCCTAGTTTAGGCTCCAATCGGTCACTTTGTCTAGTACTGTAGGTCTGACTCTTTCTGAAGGGGTAGCAAACTCGATCTGAGGGGTTTAAGAGGAATGAGGCGTTATGGGAGAGTGAGGAGTTTGAAGTTTGGATTATATGTCTGGAAGAAATGACAGTCAGATCTGAGGACGGATCCAAGGACCCATTCATGATGCATAATGAAACTGGACAACACAGATGCCAAGTTATGGTAAGTGCATAACTTCTATTTTAATGCCCCCAGTGGCCACAGTGACTACAGGCCCTCCCAATTAGGGGAAGGCATTACTTAGGAAGGACAATCCAAGGTGTGTGTCCCCTCAAGAGGCCAATTTGCATATCAGTGTCTTGGAGATATGAGTAGTCCTGTTAGCGTTGCAGGCATTTCAAGATGCTGTTCCTCTAGGGACTTTTGCAGTTCAGACAGACATGTCTGTAGTCTGGTACATCTACAAATTAGAAAAAGCTTGGCCTTACCATCTCTGTTGAGAGGCTACAAGTGTGTGGCAGTGGGAGATCTCCACCAACAGCTTTATAGTTGCAGTACAACATACTTGTGGGCAAACTCAGCGGGTCCATTCTGATGCTTCACAAGTGGTTGCTGAATCTAGCCTTAACCAATCCATTCATTTACTGGTTTTCTTTACAATTTTTTTCAAACAAGTGAATACATGCTATATTTCCTTGATGTGCACAGTCAATTACATTTTTGTCTGCACAGAACAAAACAAATTAGAAAATCATGTCAGCTATTTGTATTAGTATCAAACCAACCGAGTTTTACAGTTTCTAAAGTAGCATTGGCTGAATGGATTACTGATTGCATTTCTTGGACCTGTTCTTAACAAGGCATTTCTCTACCAAGACCACCTAAAGCCCTCTCAACTAGTTTCATGGCCACTTCATCTGCTTTTTGGTTAAGAACTTCTGTTGATATTTTCACAGCAGCCACATTATCCAGTGGTGATGCCACTGTTGTTAATTTCAAATTTGATCTAATATCAAGAAGCAAAGCTGTGTTTTGGCCCTAGAGGTTCACTAGAATATCCCTCCATGAGAGCCTCACAAGTTAAATGTAGCTGGGGACTCTCTCCCATTTGTTAAGTTATATATTCACCATAACTAGACAGCTGTGTTGTACATTTTCTTTCTTCCTCAACTTCTCCCAGTCCATTCCCTTTCCTGTAATCTTCTGGAGGAACCTGTTGGTTTTCTTATTGGAACTTATATTTCTAGGTTTGAGCCCTATTCTTTGAGCTATCCCTTTATGTATCTAACTAATTGGAATTTTATGACAACCAGCTCAATCTGAGGTACTGAGAATGAACAGGGCATTATGGGTAGAAGGAGGAGCTCAAGAGTTGGATTCAAAGTCTGAAATATGCAGCTGAATCTGAAATGTAACCCATTAATTGAGAAATAATGAAAATGGACAACACAGATGCCTAGTTATGGTGAGTACATAACTTTTAAATTCACCACTTGGCACGCTTGAGCCACACTAAATACCAGGCTGAATCCATAGATTCACTTCACCTCTTGATGAAAATAAGTTTGGGGAACCTTACAGTGGTTGCAAACTAAAGGGGGTTGGCTAGTTACAATCCCCCTATCTTTAATTAAGGATCTGTAGGAAGCATTCTGGTCTCAACCCTCTCTTTCTTGGGTGTTTCTTCCTGTGGATGAGAGAGCAGTTATCACATAGGAAGCATTGAGAGAACCTGATGTTGTGGCACCTGTGACAAGAAAGCTGACCAGGATCCTTTGGACCACTTAAGGATTGGAAATGTTAGGTGCTAGATCCTGCAGTGGATGGTGTAGTTTGCTACATCATCAAAAATGGCTCCAACCACCATGGAGTTCTACATAGCCCAACCTCAAGACAAATATTAGTGGGCTATAGATCAGTATGGGAAGTTGGTCCTTGTCGTGCACCATCTTACTGAGTGTGTTTAGCTACTATGCACATGTAGTGAGATTCCATCATTCTAATCTGGACAGGTTGTTTCAGTTACTCGTAAGTAAAGGTGTTGTATACAGAGCTTAAAAAAGCTTTCCACTTGGACATTATTCTGTCTTCCATGAGTGACCTAACCATGTATCTTGCCTGTAGTGCAGGAAGGGTGTCTGGAGATGGTGTCATTGTTTGCCTTCACTCCTGACTTTGTCATAGACTTTGAAAAGATTTCCAGGATGTAATTCCTAAATGCTTCATTTAGTGACTTGCTATTGCTTAAAGAAAAGCCAGAAGAAAATGAGGGAGAGGAGAGAACCTACCCTGCAACACTTTGACACACAGGAGTCCACATCATACATCGTTCATGTACATCCATCAGCGACAGTGCCAACAGCGGATTAAAAAAAATATGTATACATACACGCGCGCACACACATTTATATAGATGTGTGTGTGCATATGCATGTGTGTGCATGTATATATAAATATGTAATGTATGTATGTTATGTGTGTGTGTGTGTATATATATATGTATATATATGTATATATATATATATATATATATATATATATATATATATATATATATATATATATATATATATAGTTGTATTGTGGTGATTTCTGCAGTGGTGACCAACCAGATGATGGTAAGAAATTCCACCAGGGATTCCCTTCTCACCTCAGCTTCGTTCTCCAGTGCGATATTCCACCCCTTCAGAAGAGGGCAGCACTAAAATAGATGAACCTGAAAAAGTTGCCCAGGAGTTGCCAACAAACTACAGGGAATCAAGATAATGCTGCAGATTTAGTGTCAAGACCAACACCTCATATTTGTTCTGGACTTGAGCAGCCTCACTAGAGCAAAAATTACAGACTGATACTACTGAGGGATTAAACTGATCAGTCACAGCATGAAGTTATGGGAAAGAGTATTGGAAGATAGGTTAAGAAGGGACGTGATGATTAGAGATCAACAGTATGGTTTCATGCCTGGAAAGAGCACTACAGATGTGATGTTTGCTGTGAGAGTGTTGATGAAGAAGTACAGAGAAGGTCAGAAGGAGTTGCATTGTGTTTTTATAGACTTAGAGAAAGCATATGACAGGGTGCCTAGAGAGGAGTTGTGGTATTGTATGAGGAAATCAGGAGTGTCAGATGTTTGTAAGAGTGATACAGGATATGTATGAGGGTAGTGTGACAGCGGTGAGGTCTGTGGTGGGAGTGATGGATGCGTTTAAGGTGGAGGAGGGGTTTCATCAAGGATCAGCTCTGAGCCCTTTCTTATTTGCAATGGTGATGGACAGGTTGACAGACGAGATCAGACAGGAGTCCCCGTGGGCTATGATGTTTGCAGATGACATTGTGATCTGTAGTGAGAGTAGGGAACAGGTGAAGACAACCCTGGAGAGATGGAGATGTGCTCTAGAGAGAAGAGGAATGAAGGTTAGCAGGACTAAGAGAATATATGTGTGTGAATGGGAGGGAGGATAGAGGAATGGTGAGGATGCAAGGAGTAGAGGCGGCAAAGGTGGATAAGTTTAAATACTTGGGATCAGTAGTTCAGAGGTACTGGTGAGTGTGGAAGAGAGGTGAAGAAAAGAGTACAGGCAGGATGGAGTGGGTGGAGGAGTGTCAGGAGTGATTTGTGACAGACTAGTACCAGTAAGAGTTAAAGGGAAGGTCTACAAGAGGGTAGTGAGACCGGCAATGTTATATGAGTTGGAGACTGTGGCATTGACAAAAAGACAGGAGTTTGAGCTGGATATGGCAGAGTTAAAGATGTTAAGATTTGCACTGGGTGTGACGAGGGTGGACAGGATTAGGAATAAGTATATTAGAGGGTCAGCCCAGGTTGGAAGGTTTGAAGACAGCCATAGAGGCAAGATTACATTGGTTTGGACATGTGCTGATGAGGGATGCTGAGTATATTTGGAAAAAGATGCTAAGGATGAAGCTACCAGGTAACAGGAAAAGAGGAAGGCCTAAGATAAGGTTTATGGATGTGGTGAGAGAGGACATGCAGGTGGTTGGTGTGACGGAGCAAGATGCAGAGGACAGGAAGAAATGGAAACAGATGGATCTCTGTGGCGATCCCTAATGGGAACAGCCGAAAGATGATGATGATGACTCTGCAGTCATTTCTCCCTTGCTTACCAAGAAGAGCTTGAAGCTTAAATGTCCACTTTAGACCTCCAAGACACCTATCTTCTTGTAAAATTTGCCAACTTGTCAATGAGATTCCAATTCTTCTTTATAGCAGATAGTTCCAGTTCTGGGTTCTTCCATTTGGACTGACCTCTGCCTCTAATATGTTCATTATTTGTGGCCTTGGTTACAGTAAACTGTTACAAGGAGTCAAGGTTTTTTCCATACATAGATGCCTAGCTCCTGTCACTACAACCTTGGAGAAGCAGATATCCAGCTGGGATTCTCTTCCACAGCAGTTGAAGTCCTTTGAAATTGTGATAAACCTTGCCAAGTCTCAGCTGCAGCATATGCAGGCAATGACATTCATAAGATGTTCACTGGAGTCACTTTGTAAGGTCATTCCTTCCCCAAGACAGGTTTTCTTCCATTTTTGGAGAAGTTTCCAAGATTCATCACTACAGAACACTACTGGCGATTGCATGCTTCAGGGCTCATGATAGCCACTATATCTCATACCATTTGTCAGGTACCATCTGAGGGTCCTTTAATAGACTGTACAGACAGTGTAGCCAGTGGTCAGACCCAATTGTCAAGTTAAATCAGCATTTCTGAGACGTATTGAAGACACCTAGAATGGTGGCTTCTCAATTCCAGCATTTCTCTAAGTAACCCTTTCCATTTAAATTGCTCTGACTATGGTGTACAGGGTCCTGGGTTCAAGACTTGACAGGGCTGATTATTCTGTATTAGTGCAATAGTGTAGCGGTTAGAGCGTATGCTTTGCATGTAGTCGTTCACGGTTCAAGCCTCAAATTTGAGGCTTCCCAGGGGACTGTTGTCAGGGATACCTCAGACTTTGGAGGAGTATTTTGAAAGCCAGATAGTCCAAGGAGTATGCTCCATGACCGAGACCAGACTGCGCATTATGCTTTGAAAATGAAGGTGGTTCACTCCATGCATGCTTTTTAAATCATGTTTTATTGGCTGTTATACATGGCAAAATAGAAATTGGCATAAAATGGTACAAGGCAGAGGCTTCAAGTTATTTTTCACATTGTATGGCTTGTATTAGCAGAGTTGTGATTTTTACAGACATTTTATACACCTTATTCATTTAACAAAGCAGTGGTAATTTGAAAAACCTCAATCCATAGGTAATGATTTTGTTTGAAACTATATTTTTCATGGGTCTATATCAGAATCTCGAAGTCTGACAATATCGAACACGATATTGTTGACACGAGATTACCGAAAGTGCACAACATCGAACATCTTCGTAAGGGGAGATTTCCATTTACTTCAATGTTGTGTGATCTTGGAGTTGTTATATTAAGTAGCGGGGTGTGGGGGGGCGCAGGGGGGCTTGCCCCCTCCGTAAACACTTTAGTTTAATTTTTTTTGTTTTAGTATTTTTTTTATAACCGTCGATGGATTAAGACTTCGATGCATTAAGTTCGATCTTTATGCATTCTAAGTTTTAAACCTTCGAGGTAATAGACCCATTTTTCTTATTTGCTTGTGAACCCGACTGATAGAATCAGAGTTCATTCAAGCAGTATCTGATGTATGTTAGTGGTTTGACAGGTAGAGCACATGTTCTTGCTGCTCAGCAATCAGAAGGTGGTGGGTTCTATCCTCATCCAGGTGCTTGCATTAATTTTCCAGTAATGACATTGCATTGCAGCATAAGGGGTGCTGCACTCCTCCCGAATGTGCCATCCTTGAGATGAGATGTTAAACCAAGGTCCCATCTGTCTGAGTCTGTGGTAGCTCATGTGTGTAAAAGGTCCCATGGCATTTTATCAATGAGAGTAGAGTTTTTTATTCATCCTAGCACTATACTCATTTTTACAATACGTAAAATTTCATATTTACAGTTTCATTTTCTAAGTAGTAATTATTACATTTTTGATATTGTCAGAATCACCGAGTGTCGGCTGCCACAAACTCCTGTCCACATGCACTGGGTGCACCTGAGCTGCCCTAGCCTCTTTAGGGATCAAGCTGACTTGTGACTGTGACCAGTCAGCAGATCGAGAATGCTGGTGTAGTGTTATACTGCTGCTGGGAAGTGAAACCCCCCCCCCCCCCCAACCACCCAGTATGCATTCTATCTGCCTTCCCTGGGGAGGGGGGGTGTATACAGATTTCCATGCATAATGCAATCTATACCACTTGTAGCATGGAGCGAGCCTGGCAGCTTCCCTAACCCCCAGTAACGTCTGTCACTAACTTCTGCCCAGTCCCGCCTGCACATATGCTGCTAGTTGACTGAGCCCTAGATGATCAGTGCTCAAGGCTTTATTCTTCTGTGCCACAAGGCTAGGCTCCAAGACTGGTTAACTTTTTTTTTTCAACTACATCTGCATGATGCTTTATTTTTCCAAATTAAATTCATTATTTTATTGAACCATGATGATATTGTAGTGATACTCTGGTGAATGTGTTAGTAAAAATGAATGCACACCCCAAAATCTTATTTATATGATGACTACTGTTCCCCATAGTTTAAAGTATAGATTGGCACATCTGTTTGATTATTGCTTTTGCATCTTCTGTAAATGAGGACATTTTTATTTCTCACCCTGCAGGCTTTTTGAGATTCCTTTTCTCAAATGATGATTCCCATACATTGTTGCAGCATGAGCAAGCATGGGAGGGGACCTATTCCTTTCCCCTGCGTCAAGTAGTAGTGAGGGTATGGCAGTGGGTCATGTCCTCGTATCATATTCTAGTTTCCTACTCACATTCCTGGAGAAGATGAGCTAAGTGTCTGCTGGATGTCACTGAATGCTCCCAAAGCTGAGTGGTGGCTAAATATCTCTTTTTTTCCGATGGCAGAAGTCCTGCTGTAAGTTGATTACATCCTTCACTAGTGCCAAATACAGCAACAACTTTTCCCCAATTCCCATTCTGGGACAGCTGCATTGGGATTCTGTAGTCCAAGAATGGCCACCAGTTCTTTTCCTGAGTCTTAAAGCCTAAGTGAGATAGGCCATGATCCTTCTTGTCATTCCATACTGGTCTCAAGTATTTGGGCACACCTTTTGGAGAAACCTTTCATTAATGTCCCATCAAAACTTTTAGTTCATCTGTCCTTTAAGCCTGACTTGCACGTTCAGACCTAACTGCTTGGTGTGTCCAGTTCCCCTTGGTTACGAGGAGTACAGCTTACTATAAGATCATTCAAATCATTCTATCTGTCCAAACGCCCATACAAGAAAAATATTCAAAAAGTAAAGGGAGACATTTTTTTCTCAGTTTCAACCATAGAGGCAGGATTGGATCACTTTTCAGCCCCACTTACTGCAATATTTAATCATTTTGCATAGATATTTGATATGGAGTTGACATATTCCTCATTAAAGGTCAAGATGTCCGCTGTTTTAGTTTTCTTGTAGTGATTGCAAAGTCCATTACTAGCTTTGCTCAAGGTTTATAAGCTCTTCCTAAGTGGTGCCTGTCTTAACAGCCTCCCTCTAAGATAGCCTGTTTCCCTACAGGACTTGTATTGGGGAAAGAACTAATTATTCATCCTTTTGAATCACTATCTCCGGTGGAACTTAAGTCCATGTTATAGAAAGCTTTCTGGTGGCAGTTACCTCACTGAAAAGCATTTGAGTTTCAGGCTTTGTGCATAGCTCCTTATCAGGTCTTCTACACAGATGGAGTAATTCTGTGAACAAACCACACTTTCATTCCCTAAGTAGTAAATGATACCTGTGCTGTTACAACTTGGGTTCATAAGTAGGTACTAGGCTGTCGGCCTTAGGGCCTATACAAGCCCAGCCAAAAAGGTACCCTGGCTTTTGCCACCCAAGAAAGTTTTATTCCTGTACCACTGTCGAGGAGAGCCACAGAAGTGATCCCCGGGGTGAATTTCCTATTTCCCATCCAGTCATCTAGATTTTTCTTGAAGAGTGCTAATGAGGAGCTTTGTTTGCTATAGATAGGTAGTTTATTCCAGAGTATGGGAAGTCTCTGGGACAGGAATCTATCCCTCCGGCATGTTCCGTTTATTGTGGTGACAAGGTTTAGGTCCCTAGAGCGTGTAGCTCGGAGGGACTGGGATTTCTTTAAGTGGAGCCATGTCCAACAGCTCTGGGTATGACATAGCTTTGTATGTTAGGCAGAGATCACCTCTGAGTAGGCAATATTCAACGGAGTAAAGCTTGAGTTTTTTGACTGCATAGGGCATCTCTTTGAGGCCGGTTATCCTCTTTGTGAGGTATTTCTGCAGCCTTTCCAGTTGTTGATGTCTTGTGAGGTACATAACAAAAGGGGTGTTGTACTCTATAATGGTTCTAATGAGTGATGAGTAGAGGGGAACAATGACCTCTTTTTTTCTGGATGAGAAACCTTTTGTGATGAGGTATGCCACATAGAAAGATTTCCTGACTACTGTGGTGATGTGATTATCAAAGAAGGGACTACTGTCCACCTGTGTCCCAAGGTCTCATCACACTTTCGGTGTTAAGTATACTATCGCCTATGATGATGTTCATGGGTACAGAGTTTTTACCGAAGGGGATGACAATGCACTTTTTATCATTAAGTTTGAGGCCATGGCTTTGACACCAGGCATCTGTCTCAGTGAGGCCCTTTTGTAGGATGTCCACATCGTTAGGAGTTTTTCATATGGCTCCTAGTTTGCAGTCGTCTGTGAACTTCATTAGCCAAAGACCTTCTTTGTTAGCCTGTACTTCAGAGAAGTAGATACCAAACAGGAGAGGACCCAGGACTGAACCCTGTAGTATTCAACTTGTCTGAACTTGGATTCGGAGTCTGCTACTTTCACAGTGTGGGTTCTGTCAGTGAGCCAGTTGGCAACCCATCTTGTGACATAGGGATTTATACCTAGTTTAGTGAGTTTATAATTCCAGAATGGGGGATGATGTCGAAAGCCTTGACAAGATCTAGATAGGCTGTGTGAACCACCTTACCCTCGTCTACGGATTTGGTGACTGCTTCAAAGAAGTCTGTCAGGTATAGGAGACATGATCTGCCTTTTACAAACCCGAACTGGGTGGTGTCCAGAGTTTAGAGATTACCAGTGTCTTTGTTTATAAGTTCCATGTTATGTTCCATGGCCTTGCAGACCAGGCTCTTCAGGCTAATGGGGCGGCAGTTCCAGGGTCTGTAGTGGCTCCCCCCTTGTGGAGTGGGATAACTGTTGCTGTGTGCCATTCAGCAGACACAAAGCCTGAGGTGAGGCTATGATTGAACATGGTACTTACGTGGGGTGCCAGTTCGTTCTGTAGTTCATGTAGAACGCAGCCTGGGATGTTGTCTGGTCCCATGGATGCTGTGTTCTTGGCTTTGGAGAGTATTTTTTACCTGTGCAGCCGTGATTACAGGAAATTTGCATTCTTCTGGTATAGAGATGGACTCTTTAGGGGATGAGAGAGAGGTAAAGTTAGCACTGAAACTATCTGCCAGGATGTTGGCAATATCAGTTCGGTCTGTATATTTAGTGCCATTGTGCTGTAACTCAGAGCAGATCTGAGTGTTGCCATTGAGGTTCTTGACATAGCTATAGAATGCTTTGTGGTTGTCTAGAATCAGTGGCAATTTTGTTTTCATAACTAGCTTTAGAGGATTTTATCAGTGATCGCAGCTTCTTACTGAGGCTGACTAGGGAGCTCCTCCACTCATGGGATTTTACTCTCTTTTGAAACAGTTTCTTCCTTTTGTTGTACAGTTTGTTTATGGCAGGGGACCACCAGATTGTCTTCCTTTTTTTGGAGGATAGCATCTTGGTTCTGTTTGGGATAGCACGATCCATGCACTCGTGTAAGTGCTTATAAAGTGCAGTTGTGTAGGATTCAGTAGTCGTAACTTTATTGTCCATCTGCATGGGTGTCATGAAGTTCACCACTTCTGTCTTAAGAAGCATGAAGTTGGCTTTGGAGAAATTTTTTACCGTGGTTTCCTTAATGGTGATGGGGGCAGGATGTGGATATCTAGGGTAATTAGCTTATGGTCGGATCGGACCAATGAGGCGTTGACTTCAGATGTGGAACACCGGTCACTCATGTTGGTAATGACTAGATCTAGGATATTGTTGTCCTTGGTGGGGGTGTGGATAAGTTGATCCAGGGCATTGGAGTTTATGAATTCCAGAAAGCGTTGAGCGAAGGAGTTGGTACATGAGTAGTTTTCCCAGTTAATGATGGGGTAGTTGAAATTGCCCATTATTAGGGTGTTTGTTTGAACCATAATATTTTCCAGTACATCAAGAAAAGAGGAGTGAGAATCCTGGGGCATGGTGGGGGATCTGTAGCAAGCTAGAATTTGGATTGCAGTTTTGCCCAGAGTTAGTTGCACTTGGATAACTTCGGCTGCATTATGCTGAGCAACTAGCCTGGAGGTGTGGATATCCTTAATGAATATGGACACACCTCCGCCTTTGGTGTTTCGGTCCAGGTTACATGGTAGTGCAGGGGTGCTCTCTGGAGCCTTGAACCAGGTCTCGGTCACTGCACAGATATCGATGTTCTCCATTTTAAGGAGTGCCTCGAGTGAGTGCATTTTGAGATTTTAGACTTCTAGCATTGAGTAGCATCACCATCCGTTTTTGCTTATCTGTTCCTGTTATGGTGATGAATTTGTCATTTGAACCTTGCCTAAAAAGGCACTATAGGGGCGGCAAGAACCTTAGCCAGTATCTGGAATCCCAGGGGTGACAGGTGCAGGCCATCTCTGGCAAAGCATCATGATCTGTCGACCATGTCATCCCAGGCAGACAGATACTGGATCCCTTTAGAATGACACCAGAAGCTTAGCCAATTGTTGAAGTCAATCATTTTGTCCTTGTACTGCGGTATTATTCTGGGTGATGGCAGAATGCTACTCAGGGCTAGGATCATACCTGCCTGGGCTACAAGCTCAGAGAACTCTTCCATGTCTCTCTTCATGTAGTCCAGGGAGATACGTCTCGGGTCGTTCACACCAACATGGACAATGAGAGTCATATTTGTAATTGTTGTGGAGTGACCTGACTGCGTGGGTTATGTGGCGGATCCTGGCACCCGACAGACAGCTTGACAGTAACCTTCTTGTTTAGCCCGGTGAGTGGGACATCAGTGTGCCTGTCTATAGAGTCACCTATGACTAGTGTGTTGGGTACATTGTTTTGCCTTATTGGCTGTGGTTGAGTGGCACACTGAGTCTGCGGGCTGTGTCTCATTTGGGTTGTGTTGGGGGGTGGAGGTTGCTTGCATTTCTGCTTTGGAGGTCTCTGTTGCTTGAGCAAATTATTATTGAGAGCCTCTGCCAATGTTTTTGTGTTTCTTTGTGTGGATTTTGGTGGTGTAGATTTAGTGAGTATGTGATATAAGTGTGGTGTGGTGCAAGTGTTTACCTTCTCCTCTTGACTGTCAAGTTCAGTGTTGGTTGGAGAGAGCTTTACCTCCAGTTTGGCTAGATAAGTGCATCTCTCACAGGTTGTAGTGTTGGGTGATAGAAGGAGAGGGTTGTCTGTGTAAATGAGGCCATTTCTACATTGTCCCAAGATGCCCAGATTCATCAGATAGACAGGAGAGAACACTGGGAGCTTGACCCTTGGACATGCCTGAATAAAAAATATTTTCCTCTAGATAAGTGAGGAAAGTGAGTACAAGAGCTGTTTTTCTCTAAGCAAGTGAGGAAATTAAGTACCAAACCTGTTTTCCTCTAGGTAATGAAGGCTGAATGCTGTAGTAATTAGTAGGTTATTTAGTGCTTACAACAAGTTCTGAACAAGTGCTGATCACGAATAAGCAAATGCAAGTGCTAAAACGAAGAATCTGTATCTGGACTAAACTAGTTGCAGGAAAGGGGGGAAACAAGTGCAAATGTGGGCTTTTAAATTAGGAAGTTGAGAGAGGCTTCTTTGAATACTTTTGTAATATGTCATAAAATGGATGTTTCTAGTTTGGGTCTTTGGGGAGGCCACAGTTATTCAGACTCTTATCATTATACCAGCCAGGAGTGTCTGCTGGGGACTCTATTCATGTGCTGAGGAGGAAGAGGAACCGGATAATGACATATGAAAGGTGTGCACTTAGTGATAGACCTTATACGGGTTGTGGTTTATCCTCCTTGCACTTCTGCCACCACCTGATGGCTTGGAAGAAGAGGGTTTTACATAGGTGTTTGTTTCCTGTCATTCTGCTTTCATGTGGCTTACTACAGATCTGAAAGCAGAAAATGGAGCATTATGGGTAAAGGGAAGGCGGTGAAACCAGGCAATGTTTAGATTGTTGCAGACTGAAATCTCACACTTCAGTTCTGTGATGCTCATCATATTGATTAGTGCGGCAGTAGCCTTAGCTATATGGGTTATATCCTGCCAAGGATAAAACAGCTGGCCAGCTTTCAAAGCTTCAGGGCAGTTTCCACACAGTCAAACCATTAGTCAGAAAGGTTTGGATGCCAAGCCCTACAGAGCTTTCCTGCCATTGAAGAGGATCGATGTCTACTCACCAAAGGAACAGCTCGAGCTAAGTTCATGTTGGAGAAAAGCTTCCACGTTACATGTTTTTATTGTACTTTCCTGTTTAGCAAAGTTATTTTTAAGGTAGGAGTTTTGTTTTAATGGGCTGTCAGAAGACTTAAAAACCAGCGTGCACTTTCTTGAAAGTGTAAAAGTCATTTAATTCAGAACCATTTATCTGATGTCAGTCTTCGTTAATTCTTGACCGCTGGGATACGGTTCTGATCCTCAGAACTGGCTCTGCCATTATACAGCTCTCGCCAGCCAAAAATTCTCAAGCTGTGTGTCTACCCACAATAGCCCTCTCTCTATTACTTCAAATCTTGTTGGCCGTTTTGTCAGCAAGACGCATCAGCAGTTGTTCTCAACTAAGTGACTTAGTTTTTTCTCTTATAACTTGAATCGCGTAAATATTCTTTTTACATTTTTCTCCTTTTTCTGTTGGAGAGTTAATAATTCTACCCAATCCATTTGTCCTTTGTATCCCCTCTCTTCCTTCTTAACCCATTAGGGTTTTTTCTCCAGTGCCATCATTATTTCCTTTCCACTCTTTACCACCCTGGTAGTCTTGTCTACCATTATTGGTAGATCTCCTGTCCTATATTTTTTTACCATACCGGTAGTCTCATCTACCGTTGCTGGTAGATTTTCTGTTCCTCTTTTCTGTTGTAAGTGTTGAGACTTTTTCGTCATTTTCAGTATGGCAGATAAAACAAAAGGCACATCTGAGTTTAAGCAGTGCCAGGATTGTGGTAGAAACACGCCCAATTCCGACAGGCATCTTTCCCATGTCTACTCTTTAGGAGCCCCCCCCCCCACTTGGAAACTCTGATTTATGTAAGGGCTTCAGTCAGAAAAGCTTAGATAAGCGCTGTAACAAGCTTATGCTAAAGGGTTTGCTCAATACTTCATGTAGTGAAACCTAGCCTAAGGTCAGCACTGCTTCCCACAATACTCCAAAAATAGAGAAGCCACTAGGTACCTGCATCTCCATCGGTGCTGGTGGCCCACGAACATAAAACTTCGGTTCCGACCTCCTCAGAATTGACTGCTAAGGTACCGAAACTCAGCCTGATGTCTCCTCAGCACTATGCACTTCTACGGTGCCATCTGCACCGGCATTGCCTCCAGCTCGTTTAGTTTCCAGCTCAGTGCCATCGCCTTTGGCATAGCAACATGTTTCACCAGTCCTCTTGGTGCCTCAGCAGCCTCTGCTCATTCCCTCAGTGCTGAAATTAGATCAAGGCTCGCCTAGGACAAGATATTCTCCATCTATAGACCCTTTTGTGGACCAGCTGCATAGCCCTTTCCTAGAACGCCCAGTGTCTCCTTCAGTCTTCAGTTCGATCCTCCAGGAGTCTGAGTTAAATGTCATGAGGTTGGTCGATCAGCTGTTGGTGGCTAGAGGTATTACTGCCCCTTCTCAGGTCCCTCTCCCACCTAGACTTGACACCTCCTCTCCTAGGATGACTCCTATTTCTCGTCTTCTGACTTCCACTGCAGTTTCGGAGCCCAGCACTTTGATTTCCCCAGTACCAGCTGTTTTGGTACTGTTGGATGCTTCCACCTTGGCACCTGATGTTGCCCTGACTTCATCAGTTCCTGCTGTGGAGCCAACGGACTTACGGGGCCTTGACCTCTTCATTGGTTCCGTGGGTCTAGGTCCAGTGCCTGTTTTTTGTATGGTGATAACAGCGGCTCCTGGAACTTGTTCAGTTGCAGATCCTCCTTTGGCATTGGGGGGGTGGGCTGTCAGTGTGGGGTGTGACATTTGTTCCGAGGTGGTCTTTCTCTGTTCCGAGCTCCCACTCCTGTTCGGGGGGGGGGCACTGCCTTCTACGTCATGGAGAGGGCCTTAGCCTCTGCAGGCTTTCAGCTGGTCCCTCCTGCTTCAGTGTGTCATATTTCCTTATCCTTTGGACCAGAGTTGACACCAATCCCTATGACAGGACAGCAAGCAGTAAAGCTTCAAGTTGCCCATGTACAGGGTCCCTCCTTTTAGGAGTCTTCATCAGCAATCCCCATTGAGGAACCGCCCTGAAAGAAGACATGCAAGAGGAAGCACCTGGATTCCCCTGAAGAATCTGTCACGGAAAACACTGACTTCAATGAAGGGGTGGGGTCCCACTGGTCACCCCCTGAAGAGGTTTCCTTTGGAGACATCCTAGAAATTCTAAAACAGAGGGGTAACATAGTCCCAAGACCCATCCTCTGAGGAAACTGCATACTTGCAAGTGTTTGCTCGACTGTCTACTTCTTGGGTGTCGACCCACTGACTATCTCATCAAGCTAATTACACAGCTGGCTTGGAAGGCTCCCGACGCTATAGAGCCTATTCCCTGGAGACCTGACAAGATACTATCACCACTGGAGGACCACCAGTATTGGGCCAAAATTTAACAGTAGATGCCATGGCGGTGGCTGCTACCACCAAAAAGGAATTTACTGATGAGAGTCCTTCTGTACTTCCATCTAATAGAGTCTAGGACAGTGGACAGGTTTTGAAAGCAGGTCCATGCTTCATAGACCTTCGTACTTAGGTCTTTGAACTTTCTGACACACTTTACTAGACTCCAGATAGACCTGATCGGGGAATTATCAGAAACTCTAGCTGGGGGCTGTGTATGTCAAGGTATAAGATAGTCGCCTCACAGCTAGGCACCCTGGAGTCTATGTTGAACTCATCCATGCGACTCATTGCACATGCAGCCGAAGGTACGACCAGGGCAGTGGGTTCTGGTGTTGCCATTAGATGACACTCCTGGTTGCACTTGTATGATTTCGCAGAGCCCTTCAAGGCTTTCTTAGTCAGCACTCTGTTTCACAGATCTTCCCTGTTTGGACCCAAAGTTAAACACACTAGCCAGGTGTGAAAAAGATACAAGTCCCTGTCTGCTGTGGGCATTATTTATTTATTTTATTTTACATTTGTTTACTGGGGAGGTCCGACTGGACAGAGCTGTCCTTTTTCAGCAAAGGCCCAGGGAGAAAAGCTCCAGAACAATTGCTAACCGGAATTAAAGGAGTGGAAAAGCATGTTTCAAAAAGTCCCAGGGGCCTTTCCAGGACACACTTGGTGAATACTCCCTTTGGGGCAGAGGGGGAGCTCAGATGGAAGATGCCAACCCCGAGGCAGAGGTGGTCCACGATATCAGGGATCCAGAGATTTTCTCTGGACAGCCTTACCAGCATTCCTGAAAGGAGGCCCAATTTTTTACCTCAGGAAGCAGTTGGGGGAAGACTTTAACACCACTCATCAGCCTGGCAACAAATAACTTCTGATACTTGGGTGCAGAAAATCATTACCCAAGGCTATCGTATCCCCTTTACCCTCTTTCCACTTCTGTAAGAAAAATCCTTGATAATCCACCCCATCAGAGGGATCAAACAGCCAAAGAAATTCAAAAGCTGCCACAAAGAGCCATCCAAGAAGTCCCACCAGACCAGATAGGATCCAGTTTTTACTCAAGGTTCTTTTTAGTGCCAAAAAAGAGCCTGGACTGGTGGCCAATATTGGACCTCAGCCTTCTGAACAACTTTGTTTAGCAGACAAAATTCCCTTTTCTGTGGCCTTGCTTGGCTCACCAACCATGGATTCTGGACCCAGTTCCAGACCTGCTGTCTTACCTGCAAGGGCTGCTTCATCCCGATCTTCACTCCCTCAAGCTCACAACTTGGTTCCTGCAATTCTGTTAGTCACCAGGCAGAATGTTACTTCCCCTGTCCAAAAAATTCTTCTGGCTTCCCATAGACCTTGCACCAGGAAACTTCTTTCCAGTAAATGGAAAAGATTTTCTGTTCTGGCTGCTGAAAACAATTTAGACAACTTCTCGGCTACAGTTGAAAAGGTTTTGGAATTCCTAGATGCTGTTAACTAAGGAGTGGCTGCCCACCACCATTAAACTTCATTTAGCAGCCATCTTTAATATTTACAGTGGATATGATGACCATTCGTTAATTTCCCACTGTCTATGCATTGTGTTTCTCAAAGTAGTTTTATGTATCAAACTCTGTTTAAGGACCTGTTAGCTCCGTGGGCCCTCTCCTCCTTTTTGCAATACTTGGTACAACCTCCCTTTGAACCAGCTGCCACTTGCCATCTCAAATTCCTTTCCTGGAAAACTTTTTCTAGTGGCCATCACTTCCACCAGAAGTCTCGGAAATTCAGGCACTTTGTGCGAAACCACCGTACATAATCTTTCATAAAGACATGGTGGTGTTGAGGACTAACCCACCCTTTCTTCGTAAGGTGGTCTCATTGTCCAAAATTACTCAGTCCATTGAATTACCAGATGTTATGTGATCCTATCTCGCCTACATTCTGACTGATGGGTTCGGAGCCGATCCCTCTGCTCCGACTCGGCACGCTTATGCCAAAGAGCGAAGTCTCTTATTGGCTGAGCTTACTATATCCCAGGATGCACCACTACCAGTCCCCCAGATCTCGTTTGCCGCTAACAAGCGAAGACGTGGTCTCGAGCTTGGCTGAGCTAAGTAGTGTTTTTTCACTTACTTTCCTGTCAGGAATTTCTTTAAAATTCAACAAAAGCTGTTTTAACAGCTATCTAGTGGATTTTGTGTATGAATGAGTATTTTTCCTTGGTAAAATATTGTGTGGTGACTGTGTTTTTGTCAGACTAGAGGTTCCCTTCTGAGTTGAAGGGCCTTTCCCTGTCAGTTCGTTGTTCGGCTAATTCCCTATTTTTTTTTTAGGGGTTTTGGATCCGTTACTTCCTTTTGGTATTGTGATTAGTCCTTGTTAAAAAGAGAAAAAAAGAGAGAGGAAAGAAAATTCTTCAGTGTTAGTCAGTGTGTTTGTGTTTCTTCTTGACTAGTTCACTGTATTTGGATTGCCATAATGTCACAGGCTCCTAGGCCTTCAGGATTTAAAAGTGCACTAAGTGCAGTTTTAAGATGTCGATCACAGATGACCACTCTCTCTGTGTGTATTGTTTGGGCGCCAAACATTTACAGGAGTCCTGTAGTGTGTGTCACGCTTTTTCCTCGAGGGTCCTCCAAGAGAGGAAAAATAAACTTATATTAAAAGGCCTTATTAAACCTTCATTTGAAGAGGCATTAGCTTCCTCTCCTGCTCCTGCTAAAAGAAAGGCGCCGGCTCCGACCAGTCCGTCGGAACCGACCGCCAAAAACATAGGCAGGCTTCTCCTTCGCTCCACGGACTTCGGAGCCGAGGCGAACGGTCTGCCTCGATGCCTCCAGCCTCGACTCCTCTGGGTTTGGAGCCATCGTCTGGGGCATCGAGGCGGGTCATCTTCATCGGCTCCACTGATCTCGGAGCCGATGAAGGTTGTCCGCTCAGACACTTCCTCCTCGGGGCCGAAGCCGTCTTCGGCACCGTTGGAAATTGGTTCAGACATTCCTTCGGCCCCGATAATTGTAGAGTCGATTCGAGCCGGTCCCCTAGTCCCTTGGAGCCGTTGGAGAGGCCTACTCGGACCCATTCGGTCTCTTCCAGGTCATCAAGGATGTCAGATTCGGACATAGACAGGGTGCTCCAAAGACTGTTCCAGTCCCCAGTCTTTCAGAAATTTGTTTCGGCTCCGACCCAATTGGCTTCGGAGCCGATAGCCCACTCCATTGCCCTTCCTCCTCAGACCGCCGGCTCCGTCGGAGCAGGTGCTGATGGAGCCAATAGAGATCCTAGGGTCGGCTCCGACCCTTACTCCAACCCGGCCTTGGTCGGAGTTTAGCACACGGACTTCGCCGGACCCGGGGTGACGTTTGGGACCAATGCTGTCGGTTCCGAGCCTCCCTCTCGGTGCTTCGCCGGGACTTCCGTCTGCTATCATGGCTCGGGGACCGGACCCTCCCAGGATTCTGGGGTCCGGCTTTCAGAGCTATGAGGAGTGCCTTGGCCAAGTCTTCTTCGCCATCTCTACGGCTTTACGGCACCTTCCTGGGCATGGAGACTGGGTCTTTGGCAGTTCCCTCTCTAGGCAGCGGAGCCCCGGGCGTGAGGTTACCCCACTGGGGTTCCCTCCTCCTGAGCGTTCTTCGAGTTGTCTTCGAGGAGCCCCAAGGAAGAGATCGTGCAAGAGGAAGCACGTGGACTCCCCGACGAGTCTTTACATCGGACACTGATCTTGATGATGCGGAGGGGTCCCCAAAGTTGTCCTCGGATGATGTCTCATTTGCAGACATTCTAGAGTTCCTTAAGCAACGAGGCGGCTGGAATTCCAAACCCTCCGCTGATGAGTCGGTGTTTCTCAAGGCCTCGGGCTCAGCCCTCCGCCTCCTGGGTGTCTCCGCCTTGACGAGCTCCTGGATTTGGTTTGTCGGAGGGCGTGGGAACATCCAGATACTGTGGAACCAGTGCCTTCTCGCCCTAACAAATTTTTGTCTGCCCCACCCGAGAAGGAGTTCTTGACGAAAGGAGTGGCTGTAGATGCCATGGTGGTGGCATCTGCTACCCAGCAGGATGTGGCAGAGGCTTCAACGTCCATCCATCCTCCTAATAAGGAGTCTAGGAGCATGGACCGGTACGGGAAGCGCACCCTGACTTCAGCGGCCTTTACTCTGAGGTCCCTGAATTATTTGGCACATTTCACCAGACTACAGAGGGATCTGGTCAAGGAGCTCTCAGACTCCCTCTCAGGTAACCTACCTGAGCAGCTAGCCCAGTCGGTTAGCTCTCAGTTGGCTATCCTCAACTCGATTTCTAACTCGTCCATGAGGCTCATTTCATATGCGGCCGAAGGGGCGGGCAGAGCGGCAGGCACAGGCGTGGCTCTGCGGAGACAAGCCTGGCTCCGTTTGTGTCATTTCGCGGAGGCCTTCAAGTCTTCCTTTGCCGACGCTCCCTTTGATGGGTCCTCTTTGTTTGGACCCAAGGTAAAGGACACTCTTACCCGCTGTGAGCAGGAGGGAAAGACTTTATCTGCCGTAGGAGCACGTTATTCCACTCCCTTTCGGCCTTATCCCAAGGCTAAAAGAAGAGGGAAGATGTGGTTCTGCAAATCACAGAAATTCTTTCCCCAACAGCAGGAAGATTCCCCTTCCAGAGGCAGAGGACGAGGAAATTTTTCTGGGAGACGCCGTCCCAGAGGCGGCAGAGGCCCCCGCAACACTGGAGACCGCGAGTCCTTTCGTGGCTCTTCAGCCTCCCACACTTCATGAGGGATTGCCCGGCTGTGCTGCTCCGGAGCCAGTCGGGTGCCGATTTGCCAAGCACCTAAAAGCCTGGGAGTCTATTACTCAGGACAGATGGGTGCTTCGGATAATTGCCGGAGGTTACACCATTCCCTTCACATACTCTCCTCCACCGTCCAAAAAAATCCCGGACCCACCACCCAGTCAAAGGGAAATTGCAGCCGTAGAAGCTTCAAAGCTGCTAGAAAAAGGAGTCATCCAACCGGTCCCCACAGACCAGATCGGATCCGGAAACTACTCAAGGTTCTTTTTAGTGCCAAAAAAGACAGGGGACCTGAGACCCATTTTGGATCTCAGCAAACTAAACCAGTCCGTCATGAAATCCAAATTCCGAATGGTCACTTTACAATCCATTCTCCCATTGTTGGAGAAAGATGTTTGGATGTGCTCCATAGATCTCAAGGACGCCTATTATCACATACCGATACATCAGGCGTCCAGGAGGTATCTGCGCTTCAGCCTGGGAGACAGTCATTTCCAATTTTGTGCACTGCCCTTTGGTCTCACCACAGCCCCCAGGGTGTTCACCAAGTGTCTGGCAGTAGTGACTGCTCACCTGAGGAGTCTCGGATTCCAAGTGTTCCCCTATCTGGACGACTGGCTCCTGACTGCCACCACCAGGCATTTGCTATTAGAGAACCTACAAGCCACTATCTCCCTGGGTGCTTCCCTGGGAATTACATTCAACTGGTCAAAGTCTGTCTAGCTGCCTTCTCAGCGCATAAGATTCATAGGAGCAGAGATAGACTCAAAATTATTGCGAATCTTCCTTCCTACCGAAAGGATTCAAACATTACAAGGTCAAGTCCGAGCCCTGCTTCTAAGATCCAAAGCCAGGATGGTCCTGCAACTTTTAGGTTCAATGTCTGCCACGGTTCTCCTAGTTCCTCTGGCAAGATTGCACATGAGGATTCTTCAGTGGCTGTTATCGACACAATGGTCTTTTCAGGATCTCCCCCTCAATCATCACATACTGATTACAGAAACGTGCAAACGGGACCTCCGCTGGTGGCTTCTAACATCCAATCTGAATCAGGGAAGACCTTTTGTTATACCCCCTCCGGTGGCCACCTTGACAACGGATGCCTCCCAGACGGGGGGGGGGGGGGCATTGTCTGGGCAGGTCAGTTCAGGGTTCTTGGCTTCCAAACGAAACGTTTCTCCATATCAATGTGTTGGAAATGAGGGCTGTACTTCTGTCCCTACAAGCCCTCCACAAATTTCTCCCTCAAGGCATTATCGCTATCCACACAGACAACATGTCGGTGGTCTGGTATCTAAACAAACAAGGAGGGACCAGATCTTACCCCATTTGCAGAGAGGCCATGAGGGTGTGGGAATGGGCAGTGGCTACCAACCGCTTCCTGGTAGCGACCCACATTCCAGGAAAATCAAATGTATTGGCAGACAGACTGAGCAGGACTATTCTCTCTCCTCACGAGTGGTCCCTGAACGAAACAGTAGCAGCTCAGATTTTCAAAAGATGGGGGATTCCGTGCTGCGACCTATTTGCAACACCACACAACACGAAGTGCAAAAGGTTCTTTTCCTTGACCCCCCGTCAAGGAGAGGCAGCTACGGATGCTCTAGTCCAACCTTGGCCAACAGGACTGCTTTATGCTTTCCCTCCGATTCCACTCCTTCCCAAAGTCATCCAGAAAGCTTCCCAATTGGGGTCCACAATGATTCTAATTGCTCCGTACTGGCCTCGTCAGGTATGGTTCCCCTACCTACAGAAATATACTCTGGACGGTCCTTGGTTTTTGGATCTAACTCCGGACCTTCTGGTTCATCAGTCGGGTCAACAGCACCAGTCCCTTCACACTTTGAAATTAACAGCTTGGCTCCTCCACTTCCAACTTTAGTCAGAAATCACACCTTGGACCCGGAAGTTATTCACATTTTATCTTCAGCCCACAAACCCACCACTAAGAAATTGTATCTCAGCAAGTGGAAGAGGTTTGCTATTTGGGCTCAACTCAGAGGCTTAGACCCTATTACTGCCCGATACCAGAGGTCTTGAAATTTTGACATCCTTGTTTAATCAAGGATCTTCAGTCTCTACTATTAAAGTCCAATTAGCAGCTATCTCCAAATTTCACGAATCCATAGACCCACCGTTGATGAGCAGCAGACTATGTAAAACTTTCATGAAAGGTGCTGTGCTTTTAAGACCCCCAGTTTTTCATCCTGCGCCTCCGTGGGATCTTGATTTGGTACTTCGTGCCTTAACATCTGCTCCTTTTGAACCGGCTGCTACATGTGAATTGAAATATCTGTCTTGGAAAACTGCCTTCTTAATTGCTATTACCTCTGCAAGAAGAGTTTCAGAACTTCAAGCCCTATCTATCAAACCACCGTACTTGATTTTTCACAAGGATAGAGTATCACTTAGACCTAATCCATCTTTTGTTCCCAAAGTTTGTTCTAATCTCTGTCTCCAACAATCTCTAGAGCTACCAGTTTTCTTTCCAAAATTTTCAAGCAAAGTGGAATACACCTTGCATATGTTGGATGTTCATAGGCAATTGTGCTTCTATCTAGACAGGACTCAACAAATTCGGAAAACAGATCAATTGTTTGTGTCCTTTTCGGATAATAAACTGGGTCAAACCATCACTAAAGCCACTATTGCCAAATGGATTAGAGAATGCATAACTCAGGCTTATTCCTCTTCAAATAAGCAACTTACAACATCTGTCAAAGCCCACTCTATTAGAGCTATGGCTACCTCTATTGCATTTCATTCCAAGCTCGCTATTTCTGAGATTTGTGCTGCGGCTACTTGGTCCAGCCCGCACACTTTCATTTCCCACTATAAATTGGATGTGGCATCTAAGGGGCGAGCATCATTTGGTTCCACGGTACTCAGGAGTGTTTTCCAGTGAGCCACCCAGGATATAGGTGCTAGGGACGCTGTCCCATCAGTCAGAATGTAGGCGAGATAGGATCACATAACATCTTTTAGTTATGTACTTACCATAACTTCAGATGTTTGGGATCCATCTAACCTACATTCCTAATACCCACCCTCCTTCCCCCTGCCTTGGAGATCAGAAGAGATTGAACGGTTTGAGTTCTTCTGTTTTTATCTTGTTTCATCTGGCTTTGTTATATAAGCAGTGCGTGCGTGTGTGCATGTATGCGGACAAACTAGATCTGGGGGACTGGTAGTGGTGCATCCAGGGATATAGTAAGCTCAGCCAATAAGAGACTTCGCTCTTTGGCATAAGCGTGCCGAGTCGGAGCCGAGGGATCGGCTCCGAACCCATCAGTCAGAATGTAGGCGAGATGGATCCCAAACATCTGAAGTTATGGTAAGTACATAACTAAAAGTTTTCTTTCCCAATTTCTCAAACAAGGGTGAATATTGTTTACATTTATTGGATGTTCATAGGCAACTAAGGTTTTACCTTGACAGGACTAAAGACTGCAGAGCATCAGACCAATTGTTTATTTCCTTTTCAGGACCACAACTAGGAAAATTTGTATCAAAAGTGACTAGATTGAGAGATTGTTTTATCTTCATTTATGAACGTAATAATCTAAAATTATCTGCTTCTGTAAGAGCGCATTCAACCAGACTCATCGCCATATCAGCTGTTTTTCATTCCAGAGCTTCTGTATATGAAAAATGTGCAGCTGCGGCGTGGGCTACGCCTCTCATACCTTTATCGCTCATTACAAATTAGATATGGTGGTCTGGGGAAGAGCATCTTTTGGCTCTATGGATGCACTTCTATTCCACTGTTGCAGTATTCAACATGTGGGTTTACCCTTCTTCCTCTACAGTTCGTCCGGACAGGATTCCAAAGTTTTTCAGTCCCTCTAGGTGCATTGGACGTCTGATGTGACAGCAGAAATGTGGGCCATAAAACTGACGTCTGTATACACTAGCCCTTAGAATGTTTCAGCCGCCAGTCATATGCCAGGTGCTTTTGCTTCTTGTGGATGTCGGATTAAGAAAATTCAGTGAAGTACCAAGTTGGGGATCCTTTCAGTCCTAATGTTTGTATATAGTCTGTTCATGTCATCCGGAAAGAGCAAGTGTAAGTGTGGTTGGCAGATTCCCCACAGACATCCACGATCATAGTCTGTTTTGTTTAGGTAAGGAACACGACCACAAGAACTGTACTATTTGTCTGTCATTTGTTCCTAAGACCTTACGTCGCCATTTACAGGCTTTACATCTGTATCTAAAAAACCAGCGGTTAAAACAAATAGCAGTAGGGATGGAGGCGGTGTCCAACACCCCATCTGAACCGCCTAAGAAGAGGGCCAAGACCTTGCGGCCTACTTCAGCTGAGCTTCTACCGGCCGTTCCTCATTCTGTGGCAGACAGCCTGACCGAGGATTTGGCTTCCACCAGCCTGTTTAAAGTGGGTACCTCGGAGGAAGCCGCACAATCTCGAATGGATGGCACGTCCGTAAAGGCCATACTGGCATCTGTCTTAGACTCTGGGTGGAACCAGCTCTCTCTGTGGGCACGTCTTATTCTACCGCTGCCATCCCTATGTTGACTTGAGGCGTTCGCCCAGCCAGACGCCAGCTAGGCCTCTTAAAACACAAAATATTTATCTCCTGCTTCTGAAAGCATGCCTAATTGGCAGGCCTTCAGCCAGAGTTTATTTATAATGCCTTTATGGCTTTTTAGGCCTACTACAATAGGAACTCGTAGCACTGCTCCTCCCCTTTCAAGTCCTAGACCTCTAATTCCTGAAAGGAGGGTAGCACAACTGGAAGAGGAGCAACTGTCTGATTCTCCAGAGGATTCCCTCTCATACTCCTCTCAGATCTCTTCCCTCTTGGGATATGGATCTCCAGAAAAAGGCTCTGTTGAGCCTGACTCCCCAATGGAGGACTTAACTTTTGGGGAAACGATCAATAAGATGAAAGACCACTTTAAGTGGGAAGCCTCAGATAGAACTGCAGTGCAGAAGAGGTTTTACGACCTGATACAGATGGACTCCCCCTGTCCTTCTGCTATCCCTCCTATTAAGCCAGCCTTCCTGGATGCCTTTGCCTCTGCTTTCATCAATCCTGACTCCCAACCACCAGCCCCACAAAGGGCAGATAAACTCTACAAAGTCCCTGAGACAGAGATGTCTGATTTAAGTGTCCCCTGGCTGACCCAGCCACTATCTCCATTTCTACTTATCGGGCTTCCACTGCAACCATTCTTCCAGCTGACAAGTGCAGCAAGACAGTGGAAAGGTTGGGAAGAAATTCTACAGTTATGCCACCTTGTCATTCAGGGCCACTAACTACCAAACTCACGTGACCAAGTATTTCTTAGCACTGCTGGACAAAGCCACTAAGGAATTGGCTGACATCCCAGACTGTGTAGCCAAAGCTTCCTTGACCTCCCTGCTAGCTTTCACACCTCAGGTGAATAGACACTCATTAAGATGGCATTATGATGCAGCTGAAGCCTCAGTTAGGTCAGCTGCATCAGCTTCTGCGTTAGGATACTCTTGGCTTGTGCCTTCAGCCCCTCCCGGACTTCAGGGCCAAACATATTGATGCTCCTTTGGATCACTCTGCCCTGTTTGGTGGAAAAGTGGCTGACCTCTTTAAGCCCCTGCAACAAAAGGGCTAAGAATTGCAGGACCTTAAAACACCTGCTACCCTTGCCCATCCCCAAGTTCCACAGGAACAATCGGGCCAAGACTCAATTCATCAGGAAAACCTCTTGGCCTACGGCTCCCCCCAGGTCCAGGAGGCCCCCAAGCAGACATCGCCCTCAGGCTAGAGCTTTTCCTCCCTCCAACCAAAAGCCTCCCTTTCTAGATAGGGCAGGTAGTGTCTGACTGCCTGCCAATCTCACTCCACCCCTCCCACATCCCTTCCCCTGTCTGCTCGGCTCTCTCACTTATCTCCCTGTGTGGTCACTCATTACCTCAGACAAATGGGTTCTGTCCATCATACAGAATGGTTACTTTGACCTGGATCAACCCCCCCCCAACAAGGCTGAGCATACCTCAGCCACCCACCAGTCAGATGTTCTTCGTGTTTCACTGTTGCAGTCATCACATTTGGGTTTTCTGCTTGCAGTAGCCCTCAGTCGGCCTGATTATCAAAGTCTTGGATCCTGCGTCAGTTGCTGTCTCATCTTCCATGACGTCAGGTAGTCGGGGGTATAAAGCATGCAGGTGACGCCATTACATCAGTCTTTCTTGCTGTGCGGTGCCCAAAACAGAAGCAGTTCGCAATTGCCAGTCGGTCGACTCCTGAAATTTTCGTTTTCCTGTTTCAGAACGGAAGTCTTCAACTAAAGCTAAGTACCCCGTTGGGGAAACTTTTTCTTGCTCTGAACTGATGTCAGTAAAAGTCAATAATTGTATTTCTTGTGGAAAGCAAATACCTCCTAAAGATTTTCATTCATACTTTATTCCTTGCTTAGGCCCTGACCACGACATACCTCGCTGTCGGTTTTGTGCCTTATTTAAACAGCAAAATATTCATAGTCTGTATATTTGCGCTTCTAAATATTTTGATACTCTGTTCAATTACCCAGATATGGCTTCGGTAAGCCACCTGACTGCCGACATTGCGAAAAAACACAGATAGGCAGAGACAGGCTGCCTAGGTCCAAAGCTGCCGACGCTTCTCCTAAGCTAGTCGCCTGTTTGCCAGTACTCAGTGAGGCGCATTCACAGCCCCTGATACCTGCTATTTCAGATTCGCAGACCTCTACTGAGACCCATTCAGAGTCTGGTATGCTGCGAGATGGTTCAACTGTGGAACCTGCGGATGTCTCTACCTTGGATGGGTCTGGAGCCGCTGTGCAGGCACCGGCTTCTGAGGGTGTATTCAGGCCTACTGACTTGCATATTAAATCAACGCCATCTTCTTCTTCAAGGTCTAAAACTCAATCCATGCCTAGAAAATCAACGCGCAGACCCGCATGGTCAGGTCTCTACGCCTAAAAAACAAATAAGAATGGCTGAAGACCTTATTACTTTAATCAGGGGAAGCCTACCTTCCCCCTCTAAGAGACCGAAATCTAATTTTGCTTATGATTCTTCTGATCAGGATTTTGAAATTTCTGTTTCTTCTGATGACCAGGATTTACCCTTGTCTACCTATGAGGATTCTGATGCAGAGAGGACTCCATTCCCTCTGCTTCCCCTCCAGAGGATTTTTCTTTTGGTGAAACCTTGCATACTCTTAGGGAGCTTTATCGTTGGGAAAGCCAGGATTACTCTGATTCTAAAGAGAGGCTTAGGGATTTCTTACTCCTGCCCCAACACAAGCCTTTAACTATCCACCCTGTACTGGACATTATTGATGTTGCCTTTTCGGAATCTAGCTTGGCCCCTGACTCTTTACCTCCTGCTCCCAGAAAACCAGACAAGATATTACAGGGTTCCTGACTCTCACATGTTCCTCTTTAAAAATCCTACTGCGGATCCTGAGACCATTTCACAGGGACCCAAGGGCATTAAGGCTACTACTGCCAAAAATCCTACCCCCTCTGGCAGAGATTCCAGGGCGCTGGATAGATGGGGTAAGAAGGTATTCACTTCTGCAACCTTGGCCATTAGGGCCTTGAACTGCCAGTTTCATATGTTAAAGTATCAGCAGCATATTATTGGATTGCTTAAACAGAAAATGATGGTGATTCCTGACTGTGCTGAAAATAAAGATTTACAGGATTTAAAACATTCTGCTGAACAAGTTGGAAAACATACTTTGCAATGTGGTTTTGATTCACTAGAGGCATCTTACAGGGCTGCTGTCACTGGGTCTGTACTTAGAAGGCATGCTTGGCTTAAGGAGCAATCTTTGCCAGATCATGTTAAAGATAAACTGCTGAATGCTCCCTTAAACCAGGACTGCCTGTTTGGTAACAAAGCAGTAGTAGTACTTTAAAAGATGGAGTAAAAAGCTAAATCTATGCAAACTGTTAAAGATTTCCTGCAAGTACAGCCTCCAGGATTTAGTAGGCATTGGCCCTCTAAGAATTAGTCCTTTCCTGCCTCTTCCAGGCCGCCTCAGTCCAAACCCAGAACCAGCTGAACACCCAGTCTTCAGTCCCTAGGTACACACAGGACTAAGCAGTGGGGGGGGGGCTCCCTCTTCCAAAGCAGGGAGTAGTAAGACTCTTCCCCTATGGTAAATTGTCTCTCTGGCTTAACTTTAAAACTTCCAAGCCCTTCTCAGCTGACTGCTCCTTTAGGGAGAAAGATTGCTCTGCAGGCAAAAAACTGGGAACTCATTACCCAGGACAAATGGTTTTCAATATAGTTTCTCAAGAATACAGATTCCACTTTCACACTTTACCCCAAACTGTTGGCCATTGCTACCCCCAAATCAGTGGGTAGAGGCTCAAAAGCAAGTTCTCTCTCAAGTATAAGGGCTAGTCAGACTGTCCCAGAAGAGGAAAGGGGACAAGGTTTCTACTCAAGACTTTTCTTGGTGCCCAGAAAAGACAACGCCTGGCGTCCTATCCTGGATCTCTCTATCCTAAGCACTTTTTGGTGATCCCAAAATTCAAGATGCTAACTCTTCACCAGCTGCTTCCTGTGCTTGGCAAGGATGCCTGGTTGGCAACACTGGATTTAAAGGAAGCCTACCTGCACATCATAATCTGAGAATCTTGCAGAAGATATCTACGCTTCAAAGCAGGTTACATGCACTATTAGTTCTCTGCACTGCCCTTTGGCTTCTCTACAGGGCCCAGGGTATTCACAAAGTGCCTAGCTCCAGTCATTGCATTTTGCAGGCAAAGAAATATTCAAATATACTCCTACCTGGAGGATTGTCTAATTCAGGCAGAAAGCCAGGACATACTTTTGAATCATCTGGTGTTTGTACAAAAGGTGCTAACATCTCTGGGGTACACTATAAACGAAAAGAAGTCACATGTTGTACCCTGCCAACAAATTGTATTCCTGGGAGCAAGCTTGAACACAACTTCCCAGATGGCTTTCCTCACGCCAGAGAAACAAGTTCATTTGACAGCTTACTTCAAACTAATGGCCACAAAGACCCTGCTGTCTGCAAGACAAATACTGCAAGCCTTGGGGTTCATGGCCTCCTGCATTCTCCGCATTCCATATTCAAGACTGCATATGAGGAAACGACAATGGTATCTAAAAAGCCTATGGTGTCAACATTCTCAGGATCTAGAAGCTATGATTCTTATCATACCTTGCCTACAGTTAGAGTTCCTTTGATGGGCAGAGGCCTGCAATCAAAACAAGGGACTGCCATTCACTCTACCTCCTGCCACCCAAATCCTAACAACAGACGCATCAGACTATGCTTGGGGGGGCTCACCTGGCAGGGAAGTGCATTCAGGACAAATGGAACCCAAGTCAAATGCACCTGCATATCAATCAAAAAGAAATGTTAGCTGTATAGAATGCTCTGACAGCCTTCAAGAACCACATTCTTCCAGGACAATTAATGGGTATAGGTAGACAACACCACTGTTATGTGGTACATAAACAAGCAGGGGGAAACCCACTCATAACCTCTCTGCAGACTAGCCATGGCTCTGTGGAACACAGCCTTGAGCTACCAAGTACACCTACAGGCTCAATTCCTGCCAAGAAAGCGAAATACACTGGCAGACTAACTAAGCAGAAATCTCATGGACCCACACGACTGGAAACTGGAACCAAAAACATTCAACATGTTGATAAAACAAATGGGGGACCCAGAGATATACCTGTTTGCCTACCCCCAGAACTACCAGTTGGACAAATTCTGCACAAGGACTCCTCACAAGCAAGCTTGGAAGGTGGATGCCCTGTCCTTCTCCTGGAAAAATCAGTTTTTGCTTTTCCTCCTCTGCCTCTCCTCTCCAAGGTACTACTAAAGATCAAACAGGACAAACCAAGGACAATAATGATTGCACCAGACTGGCCACACCAACACTGGTACCCCCTCTTGCGCAGTGTGTCACTGCTGGCACCATGGCACCTGTCTCAGACCCCTACACTGCTGTCCCAGCAGGAGGGCCAAATTCTGCACCCTCCGCTTCAAACTCTGAACCTGGCAGCCTGGCTAATTGCCTGATCTCTCCGTTACCATCCCTCAGTAAACGAGTATTGGATGGCATTCTGGAGGCAAGGAGGTCTAGTACTAGAAAATCTTATACTGAAAAATGGAAAAGATTCTTTTCCTGGAACCAGTCTCAGGGCGTGGACACAGTAGTGCCCAATTTACCTCAGATTCTTCAATACTTAACTGAGATGCTTCACAAGGGCCTTTACTTTTCCTCCATCAAAATTCATGTCTCTGCCATTTCAGCTCATTACAACACAGAACCACCCATCTTCTCTCATCCACTGCTCAAGCAGTTCCTCAGAGGAGCTAAGAGCTTAAGACCACCCAGGAGAGCCCCAACTCCAGCCTGGGACCTTAACTTTGTATTTGAAAAACTCACTCTACCTCCTTTTGAGCCAGCTGCAAGTGAAGTTGAAATCCCTTTCTTGGAAAACAGCCTTCCTTTTAGCCATCACTTCAGCAAGAAGGGTGTCTGAATTACAGGCCCTTATGGCAGTGGAGCCTTTCATCATCTTTCATGTGGACAGGGTGTCCCTTAGGAGCAATCCCTCCTTCATGCCCAAGGTAATATCCAGTGTGGCTGTTAATCAATCCATTCATTTGCCAAGCTTCTTTTCTAATCCACAGAACAAAGGGGATTGTATACTGTACTCAGATGTGCACAGACAACTTAGATTTTACTTGGACAGGACTAAACCTCTCAGGAAATCTGAACAGCTGCTGGTGGCATTTGCTGCAGGGACAGAGGGGAAGGCCATTTCAAAGCAAACCATTTCTAAATGGATAGGCCATTACATTCATTTATGCTATAAACACCATGAAAACCTATCCCACCGGGAATAAGACCGCATTCAACCAGGGCTGCATCTACCTCTACAGCCTTTCTCAGAGGTGTCCCTACCAAGGACATCCTAGAAGCTGCTACCTGGAGTTCTGTATGTACTTTCACCAAGCATTATGATTTGCCAATTTTTTTCTAAATCCAGAGCTGGCTTTGCCACTGCAGTCTTGCAGGGCCTTATATCTGGTCCTAATGCTATGTAATTTCCTCCTCCCATCCTTAGTTTTGGGAATCTACTCAGATGTGATGCCTGCAACAGTGAAACACGAAGAACATAGTACAGTTGTGTACACTTACCATAAATGTAGATGTTCGAGTGTATTCATTGTTGCAGTCCTGGTTACCCTCCCTCCAGCCCCCTGACTTTTGGCTATACCTCTTTTCCTTTTTACTATGCTTAAAGCTTTTTGGTGTATTTGTTTTTTTTTTTTTTTTGTTGGAGGTGTAACCTTGTGTGTGTGTGTGTATGTGTATGTGTATATATATATATATATATATATATATATATATATATATATATATATTGCTTCCCATTGGGGGGCACCTTACATCTGGGGCAAGAAAAACTGATGTAATGGCGTCAGCTGCATGCTTTATACCCCTGACTACCTGACGTCATGGAAGATGAGACCTGTTTACTGAGGTTGGCAGATTGATTGGGGGTGAGGGAATAAGCCAAGCTGCCAAATTGAGTGTCTGCAGTTGGGGATGCATGAATTCTCCTTCCCTCTGGGTCAGCAGGTTTGGAATCTGAGGAAGATGCCATGGTGGCAGGCTGCGCAGCAAGGGGTACCAGTGCTGGCGAGGCCAGTCTGGAGCTATAAGAATTGTCCTTGGCTTTTCCTCTATTTTGAGCAGTACCCTGGGGATGAGAGGTATTGGAGGAAAGGCATAGACCAATAGTGACTCATGGGAAGGACAGGACATCCACTTTCCAAGCCATGCAGTGATGCTCCCTGGTGCAGAATTTGCTGAGCTGATCGTTGGTGTGGGAGGCAAAGAGGTCAACCTTCTGGGTGCCCCATTTCTGAATTATTAGGGTGAAGGTTCTGTTGAGCTGTCATTCATGTGGGTCTAGATGATTTCTGCTTAATTGGTCTGCCAGAGAGTTGAGAGAACCCGGTAGGAATTGTGCTTACAGGTGGAGTTGCATGGCAGAGGCTGTGTGCCAAAAGGTCATGCCCAGCCTGCATAGAGGGTAGAAATGAGTCCCTCCCTGCTTGTTGATGTATCACATCACAGTGGTGGTGGTTTTAATCAGGAGAGCCCTTGGGGAGAGAAGTGGCTTGAAAGCTATCAAGGCGTGTTGGACAGCCATCTCTTTTTGGTTGATGTGCAGAGGGATTTGCTGTGAGCTCAATTGACCCTGTATGCACCTGCCCGTCCAGGTGTGCACCCCAGTCATAGTCTGATGCATCAGTGAGGGTCTGGGGGGGTTGAGAAAGGTAGTCCCTTTTTGTGGGAGCATGCTTTTGCCCACCAAAGAAAATATTTTCTGAGGCAAGGAATTCTAGGTATAAGAGTCTACATGTCTTGAGGGTGTTGACACCAAAGGCTTTTTAGGTACCATTGAAGTTTCCTCATATGCAGTCTGGCATATGGAATGAGTAGTATGCAGTATACAGTATGCCATGAACCCCCAGAGCTTGCAGGATTTTCCTTCCAGATAGCTGGGGTCCAGTGGCTAATTGAGAGAAGTAGGCTGTCAGAAAAATGTGCTTTTCTGGTGTAAGGAATGCCATCTGGGATGCTGTGTCCCAGGTTGCTCCTAGGAATATAATCCTTTGAGAGGGCACCTGTTTGGATTTATTTTTGTTGATTGTGTACCCTAGGGAGGTTAGTAGGGACTTTATAAAGGCCAGGTGCTTGAGCAGCTTTTCCTGGCTGTCTGCCTGAATTATGTAGTCTAAATATGGGTAAATGTGGATATTCCTTTGTCTACAAAAGGCAATGGCCAGAGCAAGACATTTTGTGAAAACTCTGGGAGCAGTAGATAAGCCAAAGGGAAGCGCACAGAACTGAAAGTGCTGAGATCCTGCCCTGAAACGGAGATATTTCATACATGATTCCCTGATAGGAATGTGGAGGTAGGCCTCTTTTAGATCTAGGGTGGCTAGCCAAGCATCCTTGGAGAACATGGGTAGCAGCTGCTGGCGGGTGAGCATTTTGAATTTTGGGATCACCAGGAAGGTGTTTATAATGGATAGATTGAGAATGGGGCGCCAGGTGCCCTCTTTTCTGTGTACCAGAAGAAGTCTGGAGTAGAAACCTTGGCCTTTCTGTTCTGCAGGAATGTGCTCTACTGCCCTCATAGAGAGCAGGGAAAATACTTGCTTTTGCGTCACTGCCCACTGGTTTGGAAGTAGATCTGGGAACCCTTTTGGCGTTGCAAGGGTGTGGAAAGAAAATTTGTATCCTTGGGACACCATGTTGAGAACCTAGTGGTCATTGGTAATGGTGGCTTAGGTGCTTGCGTGAAAGTAGTTTTTTCCTCCTATGGGGTAAGTGAAGGTGGGTAGAGGGGAGGGGGTGGGGGAGGTGAGTCATTGTGAGTTCTTACCATAAGGTGGTGGCTTAGAACTCCCTGGTTTTGAATTGGAGGTTGTCCACTGCTTAGATCTCTAAATTCCCTGTGGCTGCTGTCTTGGGGGTGTTTGGTTCCCTGGGGTCTGGGCTGAACTGACTTGGGAGCAGGAAAGGACCAGCGCTTGGTGGGGACAATGCCCGGTAAACCTGGGTGGCTGGACCTATAGGAAATCTTTAACTGTCTGCATAGATTTTGCTTGGTCTTCCATCTTTTTTAAGACCTCTTCTGCCTTAGTGCCAAATAAGTTTTCTTTGTGCAAGGGGGTATCCAACAATTGAGATTTGACATAGTCTGGCAAGAGCTGTTCCTTAAGCTATGCATTCCTTCTAATGACAGATCTGGTGACTGCTGCCCTGCAAGAAGCTTCTATGGCATCGAAACCGCAGTGCAAGGTGTGTTTAGTTACTTGACTTGCAGAATGCATTAACTCTTGTAACTCTTTAGATTCTGCACAAGCAGGAAAGGAAGACATTTTTTGTTTGAGGAGTTCCAGAGTATGTTGCTGAAATTTTAGCATATGGAACTAACAATTTAGTGCCCTGACAGCAAGAGTAGCTGAGATGTATACCTTTTTTACTGCATCTGTCTAGTGCTCGGGAATCCCTATCTGAGGTGGTGGGATTCTTGGCAGAGGTTGCTTTAATCCCTTTGGGCCATTGAGAAATTACCTCAGGGTCAGTGGTAGGATTTTTAAAAAGAAAGTTTTGTGAGTCATTGACTCTGTAGTACCTGTCTGGTTTTCTGGGTGCAGGAGGTGAGGGTGTCAGGAGTCTAGCTGTATTCCAGGAAACCATCCTCCACAACATCCAGGGCTTGGGGGATTGACAAGGGTCTGTGGTGTGGAAGATGTAAGAATTCCCCTGAGTCTCTCTTTAGACTGAGAGTAGTCCTGACTCTCCCATTGGAAATGCTCCCTTAAGGTATGAAGGGTTTCCCTAAAGGAAAGATCCTCTGGGGAAGAGGCTGAAGGGATAGAATCCTCTGCAGCAGAATCCTCATAAGTAGAGAGGGGTTGCATGACTTTATATTCAGATGCATCAGAATTATCTGACTCTTGTTCAGACAGAACTGCAGGAGACAGATCTCTCTCCCTTTTGGAGGGGGTAGCTAGACTTCCCCTAATTAGGATGATACCGTCTTCCACCATTTTAAGCATTTGAGACTGAGACAAGGAAACAGGTCCCTGAGATTGGGTCGTCTGTTTCTTGGGTGTGGTTCATACCCTGGGCCTAAGAAACTCTGTTGTTTTCGAAAGAACAGTAGTCGTGAAAGAATCCAAAAGTCACAAAAGACTGAACACTGCTGGAGTCAAACACCTTCTGTTTATTACACACCTGCCCTTCATCAGATCTGATGATCGTGAAAGAAGACTTCTGTTTGTGTCGAGAATTGGTAGTGCGAAGGATTTCCTCTGAAGCCAGTGCCTGCTCAGCTGCTCTGGACCCATCCAAGGTAGAGATGACCGCAGGATCCTTAGTAGAAGAGTCTTGTGGCATACCGGACTCTGAAAGGGTCTCTGTAGCGCCCTGCAGATCCACAGAAGTGGGCATCAGGGGCTGCGAAAGCACCTCACTGAGGACTGGAGAACTGACGACTAGCTTAACAGGAGCATCGTTGGTAGGTTTGGACCTGTGTGATCTGTGTCTGTCTTTATCTGTACGTTTTTTCGGAAGATCTGCTGTCGGATGGCTTACAGAAGCCATATATTAGTTCAAGGACTGTAAGCGAAAATATCTAGCTACAACAAGGGCCCGATGATGGATAGCTCTGGCGTTGAACAAAGCACAGAAGCAGCAACGGGGGGGCATCTTGGTCTGGGCCTAAACAAGTGACACAGTAAGAATGAAAGTCTCTGTGTGGTATTTGCTTTCCACAGGCGAGGCAATTGTTAACTTTTTCTGACATTGGTTTAGGCGAGGCAATTGTTAACTTTTTCTGACATCGGTTAGTGAAGAAAAAAGAATCCCCAGCGGGGTCCTTAGCTTTAGAAGACTTTAGCTTCAATTCAGTAGACAAAACTTAGGTAGCGGCCGACCAGCACTCGTGCGATCTGCTTCGGGCTCCATGGCAAGAAAGACTGATGTAATGGTGTCTGCTGCCTTAGTTTATACTACTGCAGCCTGATGTCAGTCCTGAAGCGACAGCAACTGACCCAGAAGTACTAAGCCTCTGGTATTCGGGCCGGCCGAGGGCTACCCTGGCAGGGATAACCCAAATGTGATGACTGCAACAGTGAATACACTAACATCTGCATTTATGGAAAGTGTACACAACTGTACTTTTTATTTACATAAAACCCAGCACATTAGGAAATGAGACCAACTGTTTGTCTCCTTCCACCCCAGAGCTCTAAGGAAAACATTGACCAAACAGACCGTTTCGGCCTGGATCTCCAAGGCCATTTCTTTCTGCTACCTACACCATGGGAAGAACTTGCAGGGCAATGTCAAAGCCACTCCAGCAGAGCAATTGCCGCCTCTGGAGCCTTTAAGGGGCTAGACACCAACACTATACTTGAGGCAGCTACTTGGTCATCTGTGCACACCTTCAGCAAGCACTACAAGCTGGACCATATCTGCAGAGCCAGGGAAGGGTTTGCCAGGGCTATCCTACATGGATTTCTGGAAACCTCTTCTAGGCTACCACCCAATCCTCTGTGAGCTTTGGCACTCACTCACATGTAAAATACTGCAACGTTGGAATAGAAAGACACAGGAAAGTTGTGTAAAATCTTAACCATAGCCATAGATGTCCTCCTCTTCCATGTTGCAGTATTCCTTCCCTCCTTCCTGCACTTGCCCTCCTGGGTGACACTGGGCAGGCTGTGCCCTTATAGGACTGGCTCCAACAGGGCTCTCTATGTTCTGCAGGCTGGTGCATACAGGCAACACTTTTATGGTCCATGTTCTTGCTGCAACGTCAGACGTCTGATACACCTAGAGGGACTGAAACATTGGAATCCTGCTCGAACAAACTGGAGAGGAATAAGGGTAAACCCACATGTAGAATACTGCAACATAGCAGAGAAGGGCATATATGGTTATGGTAGGATTTTACACAACTTTCCTTTCTCAGGAATATCCTTCCGTAAGACCACCCAGGGAATAAAGTAATTGGGGTCTCTCTCCCAACTGGCAAGAATTAACGAAGATTGACAACATTAGATAAAGAAGTTATGCACTCAGCATAACGTTCCATCTGTGTTGTCAGTCTTTGTTCATTCTTGACATCCTACCCATCCTCCCTCTCCATTAGATTTCCTGGAGGATTGAACCCTTGTTCTGGGCTTTCAATAGGGTTATTACCTTGGAAATTGCTTCTTCTCATGCTTTCTATGTTCTTGCTATAGACTGCATACTCAATCTGAGGTAATACAGAGAGGGGCATTGCGGGTAGAGACTTGACTGAAGAGTTTTTGGCTGGCACGAGCTGTACAACAGCCAAGCCGGTTCCGAGGATCGGAACCATATCCCAATTGTCAAGAATGAAGATTGACAATGCGGATGGAACGTTATGGTGAGTGCATAACTTTTTTTTCTGTGGAGAAATTGTGTTAGTTGTTGGGGCTGGCAAAGTGTTGGCGCTTTGTACCTTGTTTTTGTATCAAGAGAGTGACATAGTTTTGTATGTGCTTACTGGGCTAATGACCCAAAGGTCTTTATAAGCCTAGCCATGTGTGCCCAGTATAGTACTAGAGAAACCCAATATAAAGGCTTTTGCCTAAACTTGAGATCTTAGCAATGACTGGCTCATATCTAGGAGGGTCATAGCTGAAATCCCCAGCAGGAATGTATGGTTTCCCATCCAGTCATCTAGGCTACACTAAAACAAGATCATTTTATTTATTCATTGACATTTATTAACCGGGTTGGTCCAGCTGGGTTTTTGGCCCATTTTCAGTTGAGACCAGAGGAGAAAAGCTCCAATACACATATATACAGAAATAAAAAGGTAACAATTTCAATTGACATATGATGAGATATAAAAAAAAATACAAGAACACTACAGATACAGGTGAAAACATGCAAACTAATTACAATTATGTAAACTATATGTTTACAGATTAGAGATTTTGTACATATTTACATGCAGATTAATTGATCAAATGAGAAGAGTATAGTTCAGTTTGTAATCCTTAGTTGAGAGAGCACATTATTGAGGTGATGGAGGAAAGTGCAGAGGGGGTAGCCCTTGGAGGGAGAGATAAGGTTAGGTTGGTGCTGTGCAAGGGCAGATTCTGGTGTTGAGTAGATTGAGTTTTAGTTTCTCCTTAAGTGTGCTGGGTGAATGGTGGAGCTTATTTCGCGAGGAAGTTTGTTCCAGTTTTGGGCTATTGAGTATTTCTGCCTACTGTTTTTTCTTGGTTGGCAGCTGTTGAGAAGTTGCTGATTAGAGGTACGGAGAGTGCGAGAAGGTATGTAGATGGAAATGAGGGAAGAAAAGGTTGGGCAAGATGAAGGTTTGTAGAGAATAAAATGTAGCATTTGTAGTTGTGAAAGTAACAGTGTGGGGGAATTCTAGCCATTGTAAGGATGTTAGAGGTAGACAGTGGTGGGATTTGTAAGGAAAGTGTTATGAATCTAGCGAATCTAGCTATCTTACGATAAGTTTGTTGGAGTTTGTTTAAAGTTGTGGCGTGGATATTGGTGAAAATAGGGGCAGCATACAGAAGGGAGGGTAGCAGGAAGGCTTGAGCAAGGGAGAGCCCATCATTTGGAGTTAAAAATTTCTTGTTACGATAGAGCAATCCAAGTTTCTGGTTAGTCTTTTTTATACAGTGGAGGAGGTGTATATTAAATTTGAGTTCTTCATCTATGATGACTCCTAAAAGTTTAGTATGAGCATCAGGTTTAATAATTGTGTTATTTGAGGAGGTGATACAGAAGGAAGATTTGTGGTGAGTATGTGACCGGGGGAGGAATAGTAGGAGTTGTTTTTTTTTTTTTTTTGTGGTTAAGGATGAGTAAGTTTTTAGAGAGCCACTGTTCAGTAGATGAGAAAGTATGTTGAGAGAGAGTATGGAGCTCAGAGATGTTGGCAGAGATGGAGATGAGGGTAGAATCATCTGCGTATTGGATGAGGGAGGATTGTTTGCATGATGTGTGTAGGTCATTAGTGAAGATGTTAGAGGAGAGGACCTAGGATGGAGCGTTGGGGTACTCCTGTTGACAGATAGGAATGGAAACGTGGAGGAGAGACATTTGACAGACTGCTGGCCTGGAGGGTAAGTAACTAGAACCAGGAAAGGGTAGAAGCAGATTGAGACTAGCAAGTTTAGATAGCAGAGGATGGGAGACAGTATCAAAAGCTTTGTAAAGGTCTAGGAAGAGGCATGAGATAAGTTTATTATTATCTAGGGCTTCTGCAATGGTATGGGTAAAGGATAGGAGGGCAGTATTTGTACTATGGTGGGGACGAAAACAGTGTTGGGTAGGGGTGAGAAGATTTTGTTGGAGTAGGTATTTTAGCAGTTGTGAATGGATACATTTTGCAAGTATTTTAGAGAGGGGGATAGGATGGCTATGGGACGGTAATTATTTGAGTCAGTGGAGTTACCCCCTTTGTGTAGGGGAATAGTAAAAACGGATTTCCAGAGGGTAGGTACTGTAGATTCCTGAATGGACCTATTGATTAAGATAGACACTGGGTAAGCTATAGAGTCAGCAGCTAGTTTGAGGAAAGTGGGGGGGGGGAGATTATCTGTAGATGGTGAGCAGGGCTTGAGCTTAAGTAGAAGAGATTGAATATAGGAAGTGGGAACAAGCTCCAGGGAGAAGGAATTATTGTTGGGTGGGTAGGAGGGGATGTGTTGAGCAGTAGCATTGCCAGTAGTGGGTAAGAGTGAATAGTATCAATAAAGTATTTGTTGAGCAGGGTAGCTGTATCTAGAGGGGATGTGCCTGGGGAGGGGTTTGAGGAGCATCCAGGAGAAAGAATTCTTTTAATGTTTGACCATAATTTCTGAGTGTTGGTTTTGCTATCAAGTGGAGTAGAGTTAAATAAGGACTGTTTGTCAAAATTGGTTTGTTTCTTGGTAAGGTTCCTGATATGTCTATACTTGTGAAGCAGGGGTAAGTCTTTAGTTTTGGTCCAGGCTTTCCACGTTTTATCTTTGAAGCATGAGGGACTTAGTCTCTTTGGAAAGCCAAGGAGCATAGTTAACTTTTATTCTAACCTTTCTAGAGGGAGTGAGGGAGTTGAGGGTATTTACGAAGATACTGTTGAAACTATTTACTGCATCATTTAAGGGGATTTGTTTCAGGAAATTCCAGTCAGTGGAAGAGAGAATGGTGTTGAACTGAGTTAAGTCAAAGTTAGAGAGTTTGCAGCAGTATCTATAGTGGTTAGATTTGGGAGGTTGAGAGCTGTATCTAAGGACAAGAGTGGGTAGGTGGTCACTTAGTTGATCTGGTAGGGTAGTGGGGTTGTGAATATAACTTAGGGTTATTGGTGTGTATGCAGTCAATTACAGAGCTAGGAGGTGTTTTTATGGATTCAGGTAGGAGAAGTTATTAGTTGATGGTAGCAGTGGAGATTAATACTGTTTTGTGGAGAGTAAATTTTAAGTTTTATCCAGTCTAGGTTGACATCTCCTAAGATAAGCGTTTCATAGGGTATATTGTGAGTGAACCAGGAAAGGATTTTCTCAAGGATTGGCAAGTTGTTTCCAGGAGGGATGTAGATGGAGGCAACAGCTAATTTTTTGTGTGAATTGAGGTGATAGCGATGAGTTCAGCTGGTTGAAAGTCAGGGATGGGGGCAGTAAAAGGTGTGAGCTTGAGACTACTACTGTGTAGGATGGCTACACCACCCCCTATTTTATGCAGTCTATCCACACGGTAGATGTTACATCCTGGTGGGAGGATTTCATTGTTAGGGATGTGTGGCTTAAGCCAGGTTTCAGATAGGCAGAGGGTGTGAGGAGTTGTATGGGCTATCCAGGCGTGGAACTCAGTAATTTTGTTTGTTAGGCTTTGAATATTTAGAGAGTAAATGGCAAGATGTTTAGATGTGGGTGATATATGCATGTTAGACTGATGGTGGACAGAGGGAGAAGGAGTAGAGAGGGGAGGAAAAGGATAAGGGAGAGGTGTGTTATGTTGAGGAGGGGGAGGGGCCAGGGTTAGGTTGGATGTCACCAGATAAAAGTAAGTTATTTCTATGTAGGGAGAGTAAAGTGATATTTAGATCTAATTTATAGAACTTTTATTTAGATGCATGGGAAGGAGGAAGCATTTTGAGTCTGGTCAGTTTGTGGAGACGTGTAGGGGAGGTTAAATAGGGCTGGGGAGATAGAAAAGAAAAGGTGAGGGTAGTGTGTCAAGGGTGAAGGAGGTGTGTCAAGGGTGAAGGAGGTGGAAGAGTATAGCAGTGGGGAAGGAGGGTGGATGTGGTATGACGTTGTTAGCTTGAAGAAAGAGAAGATGCGGGGATGATTAGGTAGTGCATTGTAAATCTGACTAGGGGAAGGAGGATGGCTTTTAGGAAAGGGAAAGTGAGTGTATAGAGATTGTAATAGGAGACTTGGAGCATGAATGGAGGAAAGGATGGGGATAGGAAGTGAGACAATTGCAGGTAAGACGGGAAGTTCCTTGTTAGTGGGTGGTGTGGGATGAAGGGGAGGGAATGGATGGTATAAAGGAAATTGTAATGGGGGTGGGTGGGAATGGGGATAGGGTAGGGAAGCGAAGTGAGACTGAGCGTAGTGGGGCTAATACCCCAGTTGTACCGGTTGTAAAATAGCCCAAGAAACAATCAGTAAGGAGGAGAGGAAAAAAGAAAGGAACTAGCTAGAGAGTGAAAAGGTAGAAGGGAAGCAAAGAAAGGAGACAGACAGACACAAGGATTAAGTACAGATGGCACTTTCAGGAGAATGCTAGCCTCCATTACACTGATAGGATTGTATTAGAGGAAAATAAACCTGTGTTGGAGAGTTGAAGTTAGCAGGTGTGTGGGGCTTGAAAGAGAAGAGAGGTGTTTACAAACAGCAAGAGTAGAGCAAAGACCATGAGTAGAGGACAGGAGAGTGGAGAGTAGCAAGAGAAAGGCAGCAGACTATAGAGCAGGGCAGGACTGCAGGCAAGGTAAAGTGAAGAGAGACAACAGGAGATGTAGTCAAGATTGAGGTATGGGGAACTAAAGTGGGTGCAGAGAAGTGAGAGGAGTGGGGGTAGTCGAGGAGGAGAAAGACTGGGGCTGCTGGCATCCTCTCATGCAGCACACATGTAGAAAACACTGTTTTTGTTGTAACATTATTTTGGAGACTAACAAAATGCTGTAGCTAAGAAGGGCTACTCTCAGGTACTAGTTAGGCACTAGGACACATACTTTATTGGGTTCTGTTATCTTATTTGGTAGCTGCAGGACCGTTGGTCGTAATTAGCAGGGTTTCTGTTGGGTCCACACAGAGTTGCTTTTGTGACCAGGTGATGTCACAGAGTTAATGTCTGCTAGAGCTATAAAGACAAGTGGAGAGGGGGGAGTCAGTTGTGAACAATATTCAGGCAAAAGTGTGAGGGAAAAAAAACACCAGGGGTAAGAGAGATATCAACTAGGTTAGAAATACAGCAACAGAGAACAGTTAAATGTACACAGTTTCACTGTAAGAGTGCTCTATATGCATTCATAATAGGAAATAGAGCAGTATCTGTAGTTAAATTCAAAGTAGTGCAAGTACAATAGTTAGCAGCACATCACAATACAGAGAAATACATTCGACAGTACGTCAACAGGGCTAGTTATTTTTCCCAAAGGAGAAACATTTAAAAGCAGACTAGACTGTTTTTATCTTAGCAAGGTGCTACAACTTATTAGTGGCTAGAGAAATAGTTATTCTTCCCAAAAGAAAAACATTTAAAAAGCAGACTAGACTGTTATGTTAGCAAGGTGCTACAACGTCTTAACGGTTACAGGAATACAGACTATAATACAGTTGTGTACGCCGCTGGAGAAAACATCCGCAAAAAGCGCTAACATGCAGATTAAGCTACTTTTGTGCTTGCAAGGTACAGCTACCCTTAGCGACTACAGAATAAACAGGTTAAGGTACAGTTTTACAGCGTCGCAAGGTGAAAATATCCGAAAGATTGGTTAATGCAGGGAGTAAAATATAGCCAGTGGTATGCTCGTAAACATACGGAGCTATTGCTCTTCGCAACTAATAGAAACAGGCTCTAAAACGAACAACACTTCGCAGGAGAGCAAACTAGAGCTCTAGAGAGCCAACAGGTTAACGCTGCAGAGAGGATGTCTCACCAGCAATGCCACAGTGCAGGGTGAAAAGTTCACAGTATAATCACTAATCTTTCAGTAACAGACTGCACAGTTTAGACAAAACAGAGAAATTATTACTGGACTAACGTTTAACAGTAATCTAAAAGCAGTTCAACATCACAACTTACATTACACAGTCAGACGCAAGCATGAGAGTAGACGTGCAGCAGCAAGGAGGGACGAAGGCAGTTTAAAATATGGCGCCCATAGTTTTAGATCATAGAGGGGATTTGATGTGAACTGGTAGCCTATTCCAGAGGAGTGGCAACCTCTGAGAGACGCATGTTTCTCCAACAGGTCCTATTTATGTCACAAGCCAGGTTAAGGTTTCTGGAGCAGGTGACTCCTGTCCCATGTGACTTGCAGATGTGCAGTATTTCCATTGGGTTTGGATCTGAGATTGCTATGTAGACCAGGCACGTCTCCTGTAAGTACTCTGTGCACTACTGAGTACTGTGACAGTGACTTCATTTTGTCAATGTATGACGTGCTGAAGACCTTGAATTTTCTTTGTTAGAAATCTCTTGAAGTCTGTCATGTTGCTGTAGGTGCCTGGTAAGGTACATACCAAAGGGAGCATAGTACTGTTATTGGCCTGATAAGGGTTGAGCACAGGGGTTTTATGACCTCTTTCGCTCTTGAGGCAATGCCTTTGCTAATGAGGTATGTGACCTAGAATTCCTTCCTTACCACAATAGACACATGGTGGACAAAGTTTAGGCTACAGTCAGCTTGCGTTCCCAAGTCTCTCACTACTGAGTTGTTACTTAGGGTATTATTATTTATGTGATAGTCTGCAGAGATATTTTTATCAAAGGGGATGCATTTTTTTTGCATTGAGTTTGAGTCCATGGCTTTGGTACCAATCACTGGTTTGCCTAGTCCCTCCTGAAGTATATTGACATTGTGTGGGGATTTATTTATTGCACCTAATTTGCAGTCATCAGCAAACTTGGCCACAGTCCCTCTGTTTTGGCCTGAATGTCTGAGAAGTATATTCCAAACAGTAGGGGGCCCAGCACTGACCCTTGTGGAACCCCACTGGTGACAGGTCTGCTGGTTGAGGTAAAGTCCTTAGCTTTAGCTGTAATCTGTCAGTGAGCCATTTAGCAACCCACTTGATAGCGTAAGGGTTGATATTCAACTGGGAGAGTTTATCAATGATTCCCATATTTGTGATTGTGTCGAAAGTCTTGGCTAAGCGAAGATGGGCTGTATGCACAGATTTGCCTTCGTCTGTGGCTCTGGTGACGTTTTCAAAGAAGTCCACCAGGTTTAATAGACATGACCTGCTTTTGACAAAACCAAATTGTGTTTGCTCAAGGGTTTAGAGATCACCTATATCCTTGTTTATAAGGTCCATGAGGATTTTTTCCATGGCCTTACAGATAAGGCTGGTTAAGCTTATGGGTCAGTTGTTCCCAGGGTCTGTTGCTGTACCCCTTTTATGAAGGGGGATGACTGTTGCGGTTTTCCATTCAGCAGGGACAAAACCAGTATTTGGGCTGTGGTTGAATAGAGTACCTAGTGGAGTTAACTCATGATGTTGTCAGTCTCTCCTTTATTCTCACCAATGGGCTGGTACTGATGTGTTGGAGCCATCTCTGCCTTTCCAATAGCTCAAAGTCTTCTGCAAAGCTCGTGGGCCTCTTCCCTGCCCACAATGCAGTTCCCCAATTTCTCAGAACTTGTTTGCTGCACTGTGACAAGTCAGTTCCAGACTATGTTTTTCGTGTTTCACTGTTGCAGTCCTAACAATTGGGTTATCCAGCTCCCGGCAGCCCTCAGTTGGCCCGAATAGCAGAGCCCTCGATATACGATGTTGGCTGTAAAACTAACGTCAGGTATAAAGGGAAGCAGCCGACGCCATTTCCTCAGTCTTTCTTGCCACGGACCCTGAAGCAGATGCAATTCGCACTAGTGCCGGTCAGCCGTTTACCTTCTTTTTGCATTCAGACTACTAAGTTGAAGATGCCCTCAGATAAGTACCCCATTGGGGACCCTCTTTTCTTGCTTTAACGAATATCAGATAAAGTTAACTGTCTTGCCTGTGGAAGACAGATTCCGCACCGTGATTTTCATTCCTATTGTATAACTTGTTTGGGCCTTGAGCACGACGTCCCTAATTGTGATCTCTTTGCTTCCTTCAATCCGCATACCATACACCGTAGAGCTAAAAATTTTGTGTGTGAGCATTTCGAGGTCTGGCCTAAGTTCGTCGGTATGGCATTTTCTGGTCTCCCGACTTCAGATGTACTTGGGAAACATAAGTACAAAGACCGCGCCAGGCCTAGGGTTAAATCTGCTGACACAGTAATGAAATTTGTCGTCAGCCCAGCGGTGGTAAGTGAGGTGCTTTCGCAGCCTCTGCACTCTGAAGATTTTCAGCCGCAGGCCTCTGTCAAGATCTTTTCGGAGTCCTCCATGCTGCAGTCTGCTATTTCGGCTTCAGACCCTCTGCCTGTTGCTGCCTCAGATGGGTCCGGAGCCACTATGCAGGCACCGGCTTCTGACGCCTCTTCTCTTTGACATGAGACCAGAACCAGACCAACTACCTTAACTCAGACTTCTGCAGTTGCTAGGCCTCCCGAGTCCCTCCGGTTTACCAGCAAACCCTTTAGCCGCAAATCTACTCATAAGCAGGCATCGGCCTCCCCTCCTTTGCCTCAGTCCCAGTTGGTAAAGATGGCTAGTGATCTTCTTTCCTTTATTAGCCCCCCCCCCCCCCACACTTACAAGAGGGCTTAGGGGGATTGTCTTCTGATGTTTTGTCTGTCTCAGACTTTGAGGTTTCCAGTACCTCTGCTGATGAAGAAGGAAACCCTCAACTTTTCTGGCTTCGAGGATTCTGATGCTGAAGACTGTATCCCTTTTGCCTCCCCTCGAAGATTTTTCCTTTGGGGATACTTTGAATACTCTTAAGGAGCATTTTAAATGGGAAAGTCAGGATTTTCCTCAGTCTAAGAAAAGAATCAGGGAATTTTTGGATTTGCCACAGCATAAACCTCTGGCTATACCTCCAGTTTTGGAAGTTGTGGATAATGTTTTCATGGAAAATACTTTAGCTCCTAATTCTGTTCTTCCTGCCCCCGGATATTGTAGGGTTCCTGATTCTCATCAATTCCATTTCAAAAATTCTACTGCTGATCCATTGATTTTCTCAAGGCCCCAAGGGTGTTAAAGCTACTCTTGCTAAAAACTCTGTACCTTCAGATAAGGAATCTAGGGCCTTGGACAGGTGGGGTTAAAAAGGTCTTACACCTTTGCAACCCTTGCCATTAGATCTGTGAATTGTCTTTTTCACATGCTTAAGTATCAGCAACATACATTGGAGGCTATTGAGGCTAAACTTGGGGATGTTCCCACCCTGTCGGAGAACAAAGACTTACAGGATTTACTAAATTCAGCCACTCTTGTCACTAAGCATTCCCTACATTGTGGTTTTGACACTTTGGAGGCTTCCTGCAGAGCAGCAGTCACTGGTTCTGTTATTAGAAGGCATGCTTGGCTTAGGGAGCAGCCTCTTTCTGACCCTGTTAAATCTAAATTGCTGGATATGCCTTTGCACAAAGAAACCCTTTTTGGCAGCAAGGCTGAAGAGGTACTGAAGAAGTTTGAGGATAAGGCGAAATCTATGCAAGCTGTTAAGGATTTCCTTCAGGTTCAGCCTCCTTGGTGTTTAGTATGCATTACCCTTCCAAGAAATGGTCTTTTCCTGATCCCAGCAAGCAAGGTCGTTCTAGGCCTTAGGGGGTTTCAGATCTTCCAGAGGGCAGGCTTCTGCCCCTCAAAAGACTAAACAGTGGCATCCTTCTCATTCCAAATCAGGGAGTTCTAAGCCAGCTTCCCAAAGCAAGCATTCTCAATGACTCCGGCCTTCTTGTGCCTACCTCTGCGGACCCAGGGTTTCCTTTGAGGAGAAGTTTAGCCAGGTTCACAGAGGTGTGGTCTACATCACAGATGACAAATGGGTGCTCAATATAGTAAGCCAAGGTTACAGGTTTTATTTTCACACCTTCCCAGTTCTACAAGGGTATCCAGACATACTCAAATATCACAGGGCAGAGGCAGAAATTTCTTCTCTACTAACTCTGGGGGCTATAGAGCCAGTTCCTGCAATTCAGGCTGGCCTAGGTTTTTATTCAAGGCTTTTTCTGATGCCCAAAAAAAGGGGGAACCTGGAGCCCTATTCTGGATTTGTCTATTCTAAACACTTTTTTCTGGTGATTCCCAAATTCAAGATGCTCACCCCTTAACAGTTACTCCCAATGCTGGGCAAAGATTCATGGCTGGTAACCTTGGATCTCAGAGGCTTATCTGCACATCCCTATAAGAAAAAGTTGCAGGCAGTTCCTTTGTTTCAGGGCTGGAAAGCAACACTCCCAATTCTCTGCACTGCTCCTTGGCTCATCTACTGCTCCCAGAGTTTTCAAGAAGTGCCTGGCGCCAGTCATTGCTTTTTGCAGGCAGAGGAACATTCATATGTATCCATACCTGGACAACTGTCTCATTCAAGCAAATTCCCCGGAACAACTAAAAAAGGTTTTGGACTTCGTGAAAAACATTCTCACCTCTTTGGGTTACACTCTAAACGAAAAGAAGTCAAACTTGGTTCCTACAAGGGAGATGGTTTTCCTGGGAGCGAGTCTGAATACAGCCACCCAGATGGTATTCCTCCCTCAAGCGAAACAAGATGATCTATCGACTTACTTCAAGAACTTGGTAAGCATGACCCAGCTCTCAGCAAGGCAATTCCTGCAATCTCTGGGGTTCATGGCTTCATGTATTCCGATGATCCCATATGCAAGGTTGCATATGAGAAAAGTTTAGTGGTACCTCAAGAACCTTTGATGTCGGCACACACAGGACTTAGACTTGATTCTTCCTCTGATTCCCTTTCTACAACTGGAGTTTCTCTGGTGGGCGACAGCCTGTTCTCAGAACAAGGGGCTGCCTCTTCCCCCACCTCATGCCAGCCAGGCTCTCATCACAGATGCCTCAGATTATGCATGGGGAGCACATCTTGGAGGGCAGGTGCATACAGGGGACTTGAACACTCAACAGCTTCATCTGCACATAAACTCAAAGGAATTGTTGGCAGTGCAGCAGGCATTGCTGGCTTTCAAGGACCTACTCTACCCTGGGACTCTCTTGATCAGAACAGACAATACCACAGTTATGTGGTACATCAACAAGCAGGGGGGAACTCACTCTTACCCCCTGTGCAGACAAAGCATGAGACTATGGTCCATAGCAGCATCCATGGGCATACATCTAATAGCCCAGTTTCTTCCAGGGTGGCTAAACTCCTTGACACACCAATTGAGCAGACAAGTTCTGGATTCTCACGAGTAGCAACTCAACAAGATCATCTTCCATCACATCATTCAGCATTGGGGTACTCCACAAGTGGATCTTTACTCCTGTCTAGCCAATCATCTCCTTCCAACCTTCTGCACCAGGGAGTATCGCAACAAAGCTTGGAGAGTGGACACTTTGTCTTTCCAATGGACACAACTCTGTATTTATGCCTTCCCTCCTTTCCGTCGTCTTCCCAGAGTGCTGCTCGAGGTATGGGATGAAAAACCAAAGTCTATTCTCATAGCACCAGACTGGCCCAGGCAGCATTGGTATCCACTTCTTCGCAGTCTTACCCAGGTTCAGCCTTGGCATCTTCCTGGTACCAGATGTTTTGGTTCAGGAGGGGGGAAAGTTTCTTCATTCTCATTTACAAACTCTGCATTTAACAGCCTGGCTAATAATTTAAACTTTTCCCAACAGGTGGTTGAAGTTCTTCATGAGGCCTGGAGGCCTAGCACCAGGACGTCTTATGCAGATAAATGGAAAAGGTTTTGCTCTTGGATACAGGCTAAAGGGGAAGACTCTTCTCATCCCTCTCTTTCCCCTCATTCTTGATTATCTAGCAGGCTTGCTTAATGGACTTTCTTTTTCTTCAATCAAGATCCATGCTTCCGCAGTTTCTGCTCATTGTTCTTTTGAACAACCTGTTTTTTTCTCACCCCTTGATGAAGCAGTTCCTCAGGGGAGCTTGCAATCTTAGACCTCCCAGAAGAGCTTCTACTCCTGCTTGGGATCTTAATTTTGTCTTGGAGAAACTTACTCTGCCTCCTTTTGAATCAGCTGCCTCTGCAGATTTAAAGATTTTCTTCGTATTTCACTGTTGCAGTCATCACGTTTGGGTTATCTGCTTGCAGTAGCCCTCAGTCGGCCTGATTGTCAAAGTCTTGAGTCCTGCATTGGTTGCTGTCTCATTTTCCATGACATCAGGTAGTCAGGGGTATAAAGCATGCAGCCAACGCCATTACATCAGTCTTTCTTGCCGTGCGGTGCCCGAAGCAGAAGCAGTTTGCAAGTGCCAGTCGGCCGCCTCTTGAAATTTTCTTTTTCGAGTTTCAGAACCGAAGTCTTAAACTAAAGCTAAGTACCCCGTTGGGGAAAGTTTTTCTTGCTCTAAACCGTTGTCAGTAAAAGTCAATAATTGCATTTCTGTTGGAAAGCAAATACCTCATCAAGATTTTCATTCGTACTGTATTCCTTGCTTAGGCCCTGACCACGAAGTACCTCGCTGTCTGTTTTTTAAACAATGAACTATTTGTCATTGGTATATTTACGTTTCTAAATATTTTGGTATTCTGTTCAGTTATCCAGATGTGTCTTCAGTAAGCCATCCGACTACCGACATTCCAAAAAAACACAAAGATAAAGATAGAGACAGGCTGCCTAGGTCCAAAGTTGCCGACGACACTTCTAAGACAGTTGCCAGTTCGCTGGTACTCAGTGAGGTGCTTTCGCAGCCCCTGATACCCGCTACTTCTTATTCGCAGGCCTCTACTGAGACCCATTCGGAGTCCGGTATGCCGCGAGATGCTTCAACTGTGGAATCTGCAGATCTCTCTACCTTGGATGTGTTTGGAGCCGCTGTGCAGGCACCGGCTTCTGAGGGTGTATTCAGGCCTACTGACTTGCATATTAAACAGACGCCATCTTCTTCAAGGCCCAAAACTCGAACCATGACTAGAAAATTGACGACCAGACCGCATTGTCAGACATCTATGCCTAAAAAACAAATAAGAATGCCTGAAGACCTTATTACTTTAATCAGGGGAAGCCTACCTCCCCCCTCTAAGAGACCTAGGACTGAATTTGCCTATAATGTTTCTGACCAGGATTCTGAAATTTCTGTTTCCTCTGATGACCAGGAATTTACCCTTATCTACCTATGCGGATTCTGATGCAGAGGAATCTATTCCCTCTGCTCCCCCTCCGCCCCAGAGGATTTCTCTCTTGATGAAACCTTGCATACTCATGGGGAGCATTTTCGTTGGGAAAGCCAGGATTACTCTGATTCTAAAAAGAGGCTTAGGGATTTCTTACTCCTGCCCCAGCATGGGCCTTTAGCTATCCCTCCTGTACTAGACACTGATGATGATGCCTTTTCGGAATCTAACTTAGCCCCTGAATCTTTACCTCCTGCTCCCAGAAAACCTGATAGATATTACAGGGTTCCTGACTCTCACAAGTTCCTTTCTAAAAATCCTACTGCAGATCCTGAGACAATTTCACAGGGACACAAGGGCATTAAGGCTACTACTGCCAAAAAGTCCTACTCCCTCTGATAGAGACTCCAGGGCGCTGGATAGATGGGGCAAGAAGGTATACACTTCGGCAACCTTGGCCATTAGGGCCTTAAATTGCCAGTTTTATTAGTTAAAGTATCAGCACCATATTATTGGATTGCTTAAACAAAAAATGATGCTGATTCCTGACTGTGCTGAAAATAAGGATTTACAGGATTTAATGCATTCTGCTGAACAGGTTGGAAAACATACTTTGCAATGTGGTTTTGATTCACTAGAGGCATCTTGCAGGGCTGCTGTCACTGTGTTTGTACTTAAAAGGCATGCTTGGCTTAAGGAGCAATCCTTGCCAGATCATGTTAAAGCTAAATTGCTGGATGCTCCCTTAAATTAGGGCCGCCTGTTTGGCAACAAAGCAGAGAAAGTTCTTAAAAAGATGGAGGAAAAAGCTAAATCTATGCAAACTGTTAAGGATTTCGTACAAGTACAGCCTCCAAGATTTAGTAGGCATTGGCCCTCTAAGAATTGATCCTTTCATGCCTCTTCCAGGCCTTCTCAGTCCAAACCCAGAACCAGCAGAACACCCAGGTTTCTTTCCCAGGGTACGCACAGGACTAAGCAGTGGGGGGATTCCACTTCCAAATCAGGGAGTAATAAGACCCCTCCCCCCCCTCCATGGTAAACTGTCTCAATGACTTAACTTTAAAACGTCCATGCACTTCTCAACTGGTTGCTCCTTTAGGGGGGAAAGATTGCTCTGCAGGCAAAAAACTGATAACTCATTACCCAGGACAAATGGGTTTTAAATATAGTTTCCCAAGGATACAGATTTCAGTTCCACACGTTACCAACCCCAAACGGTTGGCCAGATCTACCCCCAAATTAGTGGGCAGAGGCTCAAACGCAAGTACTCTCTCAAGTATAAAGGCTATTCAAACTGTACCAGAAGAGGAAAAGGGACAAGGTTTCTACTCAAGACTTTTCCTGGTTCCCAGAAAAGACAACTCATGCCGTCCTATCCTGGATCTTTCTGTCTTAAAATACCTTTGTGGCGATTCCAAAATTCAAGATGCTAACTCTTAACCAGTTACTTCGTATGCTAAGCAATGATGCCTGGTTGCCAACACTGGATTTAAAGGAAGCCTACCTGCACATCACAATCAGGAAATCTTGCAGAAGATACCTACGCTTCAAAGCAGGCTACATGCACTATCAGATGTTCATCGTGCATACAGCTGCAGTCATAACAGAAGGGTTATCCTGCCGTCAGGCGGGTCCTCGGTCGGCCGAATTCCAAAGTCTAGGTCCAGCGTTGGTTGTCGTCGCTTCTTCCCTGACGTCAGTGCGGCAGGGGTATAAAAGAACCAGCCAACGCCATTTTCTTCAGTCTTTCTTGCCGCGCGGTGCCTGAAGCAGAAGCAGTTCGCAAGTGCCGGTCGGCCAGCTCCTGAGATTTACGAAAATATTTCAGCTGAAGTCTTCTTGAAAGCTAAGTACCCCGTTGGGGAAACTTTTCTTGCCTCAGACCGATGTCAGACAAAGTTAATAACTGCATTTCATGTGGGAAGCAAGTACCGCATAAGGATTTCCATTCCTTCTGTATTCCTTGCTTAGGCCCAGACCACGACGTCTCTGCCTGCCGTTTTTGTGCTAGATTCAACAAACGCACTATTAAGCGTCGGGCGGAGTTCGCCCAACACTATTTTGTTAAAAAATGTAATTACATTATGTCGTCGGATACTCCGACTCCAGTTTTGAGTAAAAGACGCAAAGATAAGGACCGACATACGAGGTCCGCGACTTCTACCGACACCACGCTAAAGCCGGCTACCGGTGCTCCGGTTCTCAGCGAGGCGCCTACGCAGCCCCTGAGTACCGATGACGCTTCTTTAGCGGTGTCTTCTGTGCCCGAGGTCGCAGGCTCCTCGGCCCCCACTCCGACTACAGATTCCGACGCCACTCTTGGCGAGGAAACTCAGAGTTTAGACTGGCCTGCCACCTCTCAAGGTGTCTTCAGGCCTTCTTTTTCCATTAAGGCTTTCACAAAATCTAAAGCAGCCATGAAAACTAAAAGACAAGCTCCACAGAGCCCCTCTCAAGGCCCCATGCCTAAAAAACAGATGCTCAAAATGGCTGAGGATTTGATTACTCTTATCAGGGGTTCTCAACCCCCCTCGGACAAAAGGCCCAGATTGGAGGAAGACTACCCTTCCTCAGACCAAGCCTCTATTACCTCAGAACATTCTGAGGACCAGGAATATTCATATTCCCCTTTTGAAGACTCTGATGCTGAGGAGTCCATTCCCTGAGGACTATTCGTTTGGGGAAACCTTACATACCTTGAGGGAACACTCTCACTGGGAAGGCCAAGATTACTCAGATTCCAAGAAAAGGCTCAGGGATTTTCTCTTGCTTTCCCAGCACAGGCCTCTGGCTATCCCTCCTGTCTTGGATATATTAGATGATGTGTACACAGAAGCCAGCCTCAACCCAGATTCTTTACCTCCAGCTCCTGTTAAACCTGACAGGTATTACCGGGTTCCTGATTCACACCAATTCCTATACAAAAGCCATGCTGCTGACCCAGAAACTATTTCACAGGGTCCCAAGGGAATTAAGGCCTCTACTGCCAAAACCCCATTACCTTCAGAGAGAGATTCCAGAGCTTTAGAAAGGTGGGGGAAAAAGGTATACACCTCGGCCACTTTAACCATGAGGGCATTAAACTGTCAGTTCCATATGTTAAAGTATCAACAGTTTTTGTTATCTCAGTTGAAAAGCAAAATGACACAACCTGAGCAACCAGATTTAAAGGAGTTGCAGGATTTGTTGCATAGTGCAGAGCAAGTGGGTAAACCTACCTTGCAATGTGGTTTTGATGCTTTAGAGGCCTCATGTAGAGCTGCTGTTACAGGGTCTGTCATACATAGACATGCTTGGCTCAAAGAGCAAACCTTACTAGATCATGTCAAAGCTAAATTACTAGATGCACCTCTTCAAAAAGATGTATTGTTTGGTGTTAAAGCTGAGGAGGTACTAAAGAAAATGGAGGAAAAGGCAAGATCAATGCAAACAGTGAAAGATTTCCTACAGGTACAACCTCCACGTTTCAGCAGAAACTGGCCTTCAAAAAATTGGTCCTTTCCAGCCACGGACAGACCTCAAAGAGGTAGATACAGGCGCCCGAGGGGTAGAGGGCAATCTCAAGGATCATTTAGAGCCAGACAATGGCAAGCACCTACACCAAGAGGTGGAGAAGATAGATCACAGTCATTCAGAAAGCAGACGCAATGACTTTCCCCTTTGCATGCCAAGCAAAGCTTTAATGGCAGCACCTTTAGGCGGAAAACTGGCATTATTTTCAAAAAATTGGCATATTGTCACAAAAGACAAATGGATCCTGGACATTATAGACAGAGGCTACAGATTCCACTTTCACACCCTTCCAAAAATGAGAGGCATGCCAAACCCTGCCACAAAATCAAAGGGCAGAGGCACAAAAACAAATTTCGGCTCTCATGGACATGAAAGCTATTCAAGAGGTACCTGCAAAAGAACAGGGTCAAGGTTTTTATTCCAGACTATTCCTGGTACCAAGAAAGGACAAAGATTGTAGACCTATTTTGGACCTATCCATCCTAAACACATATTTACTCGTACCAAAATTCAAGATGCTCACATTACAGCAGCTTCTTCCCATGCTGGGCAAGGAGTCTTGGCTGGTAACATTGGACCTCAAGGAGGCATACCTGCATGTCCCTATCAGACAAAGTTGCAGAAGTTACCTCAGATTTCTTGCAGGTTCAACCCATTATCAATTCTCTGCATTGCCCTTTGGCTTATCTACTGCGCCCAGAGTGTTTACGAAATGCCTGGCATCAGTAATTGCCTTCTGTAGACTTCAAGGGATACAAATATACCCATATCTGGACGACTGCCTGATCCAAGCGGACAGCAAGCACATACTTCTGAAACACCTGGTGTTTGTAATAAAATTGTTGAACTTTCTGGGATACACAGTCAACAAAAAGAAATCAAAACTAATACCCTCTCAAGCAACAATTTTCCTGGAAGCCAGCTTGAATACAAACACCCAGAATGGCCTACCTCACGCCAGAGAAGCAAGGGCAACTATCTCAATACTTCAGAAAAATGTCAACCTTCACCAGGCTGACTGCAAGGAAAGTCCTGCAGGCTCTGGGATTCATGGCATCTTGCATCCTGCTGTTCCCATGTGCAAAGCTGCATATGAGGAAACTTCAATGGTACCTAAAAAACTTATGGTCTCAGCACAGCCACAGTTTGGAAACAATTATACCACTCATTCCATGTCTTCAAAAGGAATTTCTGTGGTGGGCTCAAGCATGCCAAAGAAACATAGGTCTCCCCTTCTGCATGCCTCAAGCAAATCAAATCATCACAACAGACGCCTCGGACTACGCCTGGGGGGCGCACATGACAGATCAGTGCATTCAGGGCAAATGCTTCCAAAAAGAGAAGCACCTACACATCAATCAAAAGGAAATGCTAGCAGTACAAAATGCTATTATGGCCTTCAAAGACCTACTGCATCCAGGCCAGCTATTGATAAGGACAGACAACACCACAGTGATGTGGTACATAAACAAACAGGGAGGAACTCATGCATACCCCCTGTGCAGACTAGCCATGTCCCTTTGGAACATGGCTCTGGAATTGCAAATCCAACTTCAAGCACAATTCCTGCCAGGGAAGGAAAACACGCTGGCAGACAACCTAAGCAGAAATATGACAGATCCACACGAATGGAAGTTGCATCCTCAAGTTTTCGCAAAGATAATTCAGGCATGGGGACAGCCAGACATAGATCTCTTTGCTACCCACAGAAATTACCAGCTGAAAAAATTTTGCTCAAGGACCTATCATCCACAGGCCTGGAAAGTGGACGCACTTTTTCAATTGGACAATATTGACAGTCTATGCCTTTCCACCTCTTCCTCTGCTGCCCAAAGTTCTATTAAAAGCCAGAGCAGAGAGGCCAAAGATGATTCTCATTGCTCCAGACTGGCCAAGACAACACTGGTATCCACTCCTGAAGAGCCTGACGCATTCCCCACCATGGATCCTGCCTCTAGTGCCTCTTCTGTTGACCCAGCACAACTTCAAAACTCTTCACAGTCAGCTGAAAACCCTCAGTCTAGCCGCATGGAGGATTCCTTGATTTCCCAACAGACCCTCCTCTCCAAGGAGGTGCAGGATGTCATCTTGGAGGCCGGAAGACCTTCTACTAGAAAAGCCTACTCCACCAAATGGAAACGGTTTTGTGCCTGGAATCAGAAAAAGGGCCAGAATCCTCGGGTACTAAATTTACCTCAAATATTACAGTACCTAGCTGAGATGTTAAACCATGGACTTCCCTTCTCCTTCATCAAGATCCATGCTTCAGCCATTTCTGCACAATACAACACTGATCCTCCTTTATTCTCTCATCCTCTCTTAAGACAGTTCCTCAGAGGGGCTAAGAATATAAACCCCCCCATGGAAACCACCAGTCCCTGCTTGGAACCTCAACTTCATTTTAGAAAAACTGACCCTGCCTCCATTTGAGCCAGCTGCTTCAACAGAACTGCAATATTTGTCTTGGAAAACAGCCTTCCTTCTGGCTATCACCTCAGCACGCAGGGTTTCGGAACTGCAGGCCCTCATGGCTGTGCAACCTTTCATCATTTTCCATCAGGACAGAGTTTCCTTACGAACCAACCCTTCCTTTATGCCAAAGGTAGTATCCAATGTAGCCTTGAATCAGACTATCCACTTACCTACCTTTTATCCTAACCCACAAAACAAAGGGGAAAGACTACTACATTCCTTGGACATTCACAGACAACTTCGTTATTATTTGGACAGGAGAAAGCCATTCAGAAAATCAGAGCAACTCTTTGTGTCCTATGCTACAGGTGCTCAAGGAAAGGCTATCTCCAAACAGACTATCTCAAAATGGATAGCCCACTGCATACACTTTTGTTACTCATTTCATGGAAAAACTGTACCTACAAGCATCAGATCTCACTCCTCAAGGGCCACAGCTACCACTGCAGCTTTCCTCAAGGGGGGTTCCTACCAAGGACATTTTGGAAGCAGCCACTTGGAGTTCTGTGCACACTTTCTCCAAGCACTATCACCTTCCACTTTACTCTAAATCTAGAGCGGGCTTTGCCACAGCAGTCTTGCAGGGCATCCTTGCTCCTCCTAGTTCCACTTAGTGCCTGCCACCCCTTTTTAGCTTTGGGATTCTACCCATCTGTTATGACTGCAGCTGTATGCACGATGAATATAGTACAGTTTTGTACCTACCATAAATGTAGATGTTCGAGTGCTAATACAGCTGCAGTCCAGGTTTCCCTCCCTCCTTCCCCTCTTGGGACAGGCCTATTGGCTAGCACCTCCTCATGCAACCTGATTGGGGTATTCATTCTTGATGTATTTGCTTGCACTACTGTATTTTGATTATATTGCATGGCTTTATCACACAAATTTATGTATTGCCTTCCTTCTGGGGGCACCTGACAATCTGGGGCAAGAAAAACTGAAGAAAATGTCATCGGCTGGTTCTTTTATACCCCTGCCGCACTGACGTCAGGGAAGAAGCGACAACAACCGACACCGGACCTAGACTTTGGAATTCAGCCGACCGAGGACCCGCCTGACGGCAGGATAACCCATCTGTTATGACTGCAGCTGTATTAGCACTCGAACATCTACATTTATGGTAGGTACAAAACTGTACTTTCTCTGCACTGCCCTTTGGCGTATCTGCTGTGACCAGGGTATTCACAAAGTGCCTAGCTCCAGTCATTGCATTTTGCAGGCAATGAAATATTCAAATATACCCATACCTGGACGATTGTCTAATTCAGACAGAAAGCCAGGACATGCTTTTGAATCATCTGGCATTTGTACAAAAGGTGCTAACTTGTGTGGGGTACACCATAAACGAAAATAAATCACATCTGGTACCCTGTCAACAAGTTATATTCCTGGGAGCAAGCTTGAACACAACTTCCCAGATGGCTTTCCTCATGCCAGAGAAACAAATTAATTTGACAACTTACTTCAAACTAGTGGTCACAAAACCCTGCTGTCTGCAAGGCAAATACTGCAAGCCTTGGGGTTCATGGCCCCCTGCATTCTACAAATTCCATATGCAAGACTGCATATGAGGAAACTACAGTGGTATCTAAAAAGACTATGGTGTCAACATTATCAGGATCTAGAAGCAACGATTCCTATAGTACCTTGCCTACGGTTAGAAGTCCTTTGGTTGGCAGAGGCCTGCCACCAAAACAAGGGACTACCATTCACTCTACCCCCTGCCACCCAAACCCTAACAAATGCATCAGACTATGCATGGGGGGCTCACCTGCCAGGGAAGTGCATTTAGGGCACATGGAACCCAAGTCAAATGCATCTGCATATCAATCAAAAAGAAATTTTAGCTGTACAGACTGCTCTGACAGCCTTCAAGGACCACATTCTTCCAGGACAATTAATGGTAGACGGACAACACCACTGCTATGTGGTACATAAACAAGCAGGGAGGTACCCATTCTTACCCCCTCTGCAGACTAGCCATGGCTTTGTGGAACACAGGCTTCAGCTACCAAGTGCATCTACAGGCTCAATTCCTGCCAGGAAACCTAAATACACTGGCAGATGAACTAAGCAGAAATCTCGTGGACCCACACGAGTGGAAACTGGAACCAAAGACTTTCAACATGTTGATAAACAAATGGGGGAGCCCAGATATAGACCTGTTTGCCTCCCCCCAGAACTACCAATTGGACAAATTCTGCACAAGGACTCCCCACAAACAAGCTTGGAAAGTGGATGCTCTGTCCTTCAGCTGGAAAAATCTATCAGTTTGTCTTCCCTCCTCTGCCTGTCCTCTCCAAAGTGCTACTAAAGATCAAACAGGACAAACTAAGGACGATACTGATTGCACCAGACTGGCCATGCCAACACTGGTACTCCCTCTTGCACAGTGTGTCACTGCTAGTCCCATAGCACCGGCCTCAGACCCCTACCGTCACAGGAGGAGAGCCAGATTATGCACCCCCAGCTTCAAACCCTGAACCTGGCTAATTACCTAAGCTCTCCATTACCATCCCTCAGTAAGCAAGTGTTGGTTGTCATTGTGACAGCAAGGAGGCCTAGTACTAGAAAATCTTATGCTGAAAAATGGAAAAGATTCTATGCCTGGAACCAAACTCAAGGGATGTCCACAACAGCGCCCAATTTACCTCAGATTCTTCAATACTTAACTGAGATTCTTCACAAGGGCCTTTCTTTTTCCTCCATCAAAATTCATGCCTCAGCCATTTCAGCTCATTACAACACAGAACCACCCCTCTTTTGTCACCCACTGCTCAAGCAGTTCCTCAGAGGGGCCAAAAACTCAAGACCACCCAGGAGAGCCCCAACTCCTGCCTGCGACCTTAACTTTGTATTGGAAAAACTCACTCGCCCCTCCCATCCTTAGCTTTAGGACTCTACCCAAATGTGATGACTGCAACCGTGAAACACGAAGAACATAGTACAGTTGTGGACACTTAGCATAAATGTAGATAAGTACCCCGTTGGGGGTCCTTTTTTCTTGCTCTGATGTCAGAAAAAGTTAACAATTGTCTTGCCTGTGGAAAGCAAATACCTCTCAGAGATTTTCATTCTTACTGCGTCATCTGTTTAGGCCCAGACCACCACATTCCTCGCTATAGGTTTTGTGCCTTGTTTCATGCCCAAACTATTTGTCGTCAGGCTCTCTTTTTTGCTAAATTCTTTACCTTTCGTTCTCCGTATTCTGAAATGGCTTTGATAAGCCATCCGACTTCTGATCTTCCTAAAAAACATAAGGATAAAGACAGGCACAGACCGCATAGGTCCAAAACTGCCGACGATGCTTTTGTTAAGCTAGTCGCCAGTCTTCCGGTACTCAGTGAGGCGCCTTCGCAGCCCCTGATACCCGCTTCTACAGATTCGCAGGCCTCTGCTGAGACCCATTCACAGTCCGGTATGCCGCAAGATGCTTTGACGATGGAACCTGCGGATGTCTCTACCTTAGATGGGTCCGGAGCCACTGTGCAGGCACCGGCTTCTGAGGGTGTATTCCGACCTTCTGATGTTCGCATTAAACCGACAGCTTCGTTTTTTTACTAAAACTGCCGAGTTTCTCAGGCCACACTACGCCCAGAAAACCATTGACCAAAGTGCATGCTCAAGCTCCCTTGCCACAGAAATAAATGCTTAAAATGGGTGAAGACCTTATAACTTTAATTAGGGGAAGCCAGCCTTCTCCCTCTAAAAGACAAAGAATTGATTTTCCTTCTGATTCCACAGACCATGAGTCCGATGACTCTGATCCCATCTGATTGCCAGGCCATACCCTTATTTACCTATGAAAAATGCAGAGGATTCCATTCCCTTTGCCTCCCTTCCAGAGGACTTTTCGTTTGGTGAAACCTTGCATACTTTGAGAGCATTTCCACTGGGAATGCCAGGACTACCCTCAGTCCAAAATGAGACACTGAGAATTTTTAGATTTGTCTCAGCACAGGCCTCTAGCTATACCCCCTGTCCTGCACATTGTAGCTGATGTCTTCATGGAATCCAGTCTTACTCCAGATTCTTTGCCACCAACTCCTAGAAAGCCTGACAGGTACTACAGAGTACCTGACTCTCTCAAATTTCTCTTTAAGATTCCCACTGTGGATCCAGAGACTATTTCGCAGGGACCTAAAGGCATTAAGGCTACTACAGCCAAAAACCCTAGCCCTTCGGGCAGGGATTCTAGAGCTTTAGACAGATTGGGTAAGAAGGCAAATACCTCTGCAACTCTTGCCATCGGGGCTTTGAATTGCCAGATGTTAATCCTGTTTCACTGCTGCAGTCATTACACTTGGGTTATCCTGCAGTCAGGCGGTCCCGCAGTCGGCCAGAGTTCCAAAGTCTTGGTCCGGCGTCGGTTGCTGTCACCTCTTCCCTGACGTCTGTGCGCCACTGGTATATAAGATGCAGCCGATGCCATTTTCCTCTGTCTTTCTTGCCGCGTGGTGCCCGAAGCAAAAGCAGTTCGCAAGTGCCGGTCTGCCGACTCCTGAGATTTTTAATTTCAGAACCGAAGTCTTCAATAAAGCTAAGTACCCCGTTGGGGAAACTTTTTCTTGCCTCAGACCGATGTCAGTAAAAGTTAATAATTGTATTTCTTGTGGGAAGCAAATACCTCATAAGGATTTTCATTCTTACTGTATTCCATGCCTAGGCCCAGACCACGACGTCACTAGTTGTCGGTTTTGTGCTAGATTTAACAAACGCACTATTAAACGTCGGTTTGATTTTGCTCGCCATTACTTTGGACGAAGGTTTAATTATACCATGCCGTCGGAACAACCGACGACCGGAATACACAAAAACCGTAAAGACAAGGATAAAGACAGGCATCCGAGGCCCAAAACTGACTATGAAGCCTCTTCTAGGCCAGTCACCAGTTCTCAGTGAGGTGCTTTTGCAGCCCCTGACATCCGCTACCTCAGACTCCCACGTGGAGATGTCTAGGCCTCTGGATACTCAAGGTGTTGGGCCTACGGAAACAAACCCTTCAGATGGGTCCGGAGCCGCTGAGCAGGCATTGGCTTTTGAGGGTGTTTTCAGACCTTCACAGCTTACCATAAAAACTACAGCCAAGTCGAAAACTCCATTAAAGACAAAGAAGCAAGTACGGCATTCACCTGGACAGGCCCCCATGCCTAAAAAACAGATGCTCAAAATGGCCGAAGACTTAATTACTCTGATCAGGGGTTCCCATCCCCCTCCTGATAAAAGGCCTAGGCAGGATACAGACTGATTCCTCTGACCAGGTTTCCATTTCTTCTGATTCCTCTTCAGACCAGGGATACTCCTTACACCCCTATGAGGACTCTGATGCTGAAGAATCAATTCCTTCAGCCTCTCCTCCTGAGGATTACTCTTTTGGGGAAACTTTACATACCATGAGGGAGCATTTCCATTGGGAGGGCCAGGATTACTCAAAATCCAAGAAAAGGCTCGGAGACTTTCTTTTATTGCCTCGGCACAGGCCCCTTGCTATTCCGCCAGTGTTAGATATTGTGGATAATGTGTTCTCTGAATCCAGTTTAAATCCTGATTCTTTGCTCCCTGCTCCAGTCAAGCCAGACAGGTACTACAGAGTCCCTGACTCTCTCAAATTTCTTTATAAAAACCCTGTTGCTGACCCAGAAACTATTTCCCAGGGTCCCAAAGGGGTTAAGGCTTCCACAGCTTAAAATCCAGTTCCCTCTGACAGGGATTCTAGAGCATTAGACAGATGGGGGAAGAAAGTTTACACTTCTGCAACTTTAGCAGTGAGAGCTTTAAATTGCCAGTTTCACATGCTTAAATACCAACAATATTTAATGTCTCTGTTAAAACAGAAAATGCTTACTAGTTCAGAACATCCTGACTATAAGGAAATGCAGGATTTATTGCATGCAGCTGAACAAGTGGGAAAACATACTCTGCAATGTGGTTTTGATTCATTAGAGGCTTCTTGTAGAGCAGCAGTTACAGGATCTGTGATTCGAAGGCATGCTTGGTTAAAAGAACAAGGTTTACCTGATCATGTTAAGGCAAAATTATTGGATGCTCCTTTACAGCAGGATATTTTATTTGGTGTTATGGCAGAAGAGGTATTAAAGAAAATGGAGGATAAGGCAAAATCTATGCAAACAGTGAATGATTTCTTTTTTTTTTTCAATTCCTTTTTATTAGGGTTATATCAAAACCAAATGAAGACAAGAAAACGATATAACAGAGAATAAAACAATAACAAACAATATACAGACCTACAAACATAAAACCTATATACATTAGATAACCTATATACAGATGTTCATCGTGCATACAGCTGCAGTAATCACAGATGGGTTCTCTGCTGTCAGGCGGTCCCTCGGTCGGCCGAATTCCAAAGTCTTGGTCCGGCGTCGGTTGTCGCTTTCTCTTCTGACATCAGTGAGGCCAGAGTATATAAGACACAGCCGACGCCATGTTCTTCAGTCTTTTTTGCCACGCAGTGCCCGAAGCAGAAGCAGTTCGCAAGTGCCGGTCGGCCAGCTCCTGAATTACAAATATTTTGGAATCCAAAGTCTTCATTAAAGCTAAGTACCCCGTTGGGGAAACTTTTCTTGCCTCAGACCGATGTCAGAAAAAGTTAATAATTGTATTTCTTGTGGGAAGCAAATACCGCATAAGGATTTCCATTCCCGCTGCATACCTTGTTTGGGCCCAGACCACGACGTCTCGGGGTGTCGCTTTTGCGCTACCTTCAATAAACGCACTATTAAGCGTTGGGCGGAGTTCACCCAGCACTACTTTGGTAAAGCTTTTGATTATAAAATGTCATCGGACACTCCGACTACCGTTTTGACCAAAAAACGCAAGGAAAAGGACCGACACGCGAGGCCAGCGGTCCCCGCCGACACCACGCCAAAACAGGCTACACGTGGTCCGGTTCTCAGCGAGACGCCTTTGCAGTCCCTGACTACCGACGACAATTCTTTGGCGGTGTCCTCTGTACCCGAGACCGCTGGGTCCTCGGCCCTTTCACAGACTACAACCGAAGCCTCTGCTAATGTTGAGCCTACTTATGTGGACAGGTCCACCTCCACCCATGGTGTATTTAGGCCCTCATCTTCCTTTTCAATTAAGGCCTTTACTAAATCCAAAGCAGCCAGGCAGCACATGAGGCCTGTTGTACAGTGCCCATCTCCAGGTCCCATGCCTAAAAAACAGATGCTTAGAATGGCTGAGGATTTAATTACTCTTATCAGAGGTTCTCAATCCCCTCCAGACAAGAGACCCAGAGTGGAGGAAGATTCTCCCTCTTCTGATCAGGGATCCATTTTATCAGAACATTCTGATGCAGAGGAACACTCTTACTCTCCTTTTGAGGATTCAGATGAAGAACAGTCCATTCCCTCTGTATCCCCTCCTGAGGATTTTTCCTTTGGGGAAACCTTACACACCTTGAGGGAACACTTCCATTGGGAAGGCCAAGACTTTTCAGATTCCAAGAAAAGACTTGTGGAATTTCTTTTGTTACCTCAACACAGACCTCTGGCTATACCCCCTGTTTTGGACATACTGGATGATGTCTATTCGGAGGCATGTCTTAACCCGGATTCTCTGCCTCCTGCACCAGTCAAACCTGATAGGTATTACAGAGTTCCCAGCTCTCACCAATTTCTCTTCAAAAGCCATAATGCTGACCCTGAAACCATTTCACAAGGCCCCAAGGGATTGAAGGCCTCCACTGCCAAAAATCCACTTCCTGCAGAAAGGGAATCAAGATCTTTGGAAAGGTGGGGGAAAAAGGTTTATACCTTGGCCACCCTAGCCATGAGGGCTTTAAATTGTCAGTTTCATATGCTTAAATATCAACAGTTCCTGTTATCACAATTGAGGAACAAAATGTCTCAACCTGAACAACAAGATTTAAAGGAGTTACAGGATATGATGCATAGTGCAGAACAAGTGGGTAAACACACCTTACAATGTGGTTATGATGCCCTAGAGGCCTCAAGTAGAGCGGCAGCTACAGGATCAGTCATTCGCAGACATGCCTGGCTTAGGGAACAAAATTTACCAGATCATGTGAAAGCTAAACTTCTAGATGCTCCTTTACAAAAGGATGTGCTGTTTGGTACTAATGCTGAGGAGATGCTACGGAACATGGAAGAAAAAGCCAAATCTATGCAAACTGTCAAAGCCTTCTTACAGGTCCAACCACCACGTTTTAGCAGAAATTGGCCTTCAAAAAACTGGTCCTTTCCAGCCACTGACAAGCCCCAAAGAGGTAGATACAGACGCACAAGGGGCAGAGGGCAATCACAAGGATCATATAGAGGCCGACAATGGCAAACTCCAGCACCAAGAGGTGGCGAAGACAGTGCACAACAATACAGGAAGCAAACCCAATGACTCCCTCATTTACATGCCAAGCATGTCTCAGCTGGCAGCACCTTTGGGAGGAAAACTAGCACTATTTGCAAGCAATTGGCATATTGTCACAACAGACAAATGGATCCTGGACATTATAAACAGAGGCTACAAATTTCGATTTCACACACTTCCAAAAATGAGAGGCATGCCAAACCTGCCACAAAATCAAAAGGCAGAGGCACAACTGCAAATTTCAAAGCTCATAAGCATGCGAGCTATTCAAGAGGTACCTACACACCAACAAGGTCAAGGTTTTTATTCAAGACTTTTCCTGGTCCCAAGGAAAGGAACCGACTGGAGACACATTTTGGACTTATCCACCCTAAACACATTTCTAATTATACCAAAATTCAAGATGCTCACATTACAGCAGCTTCTTCCCATGCTGGGCAAGGAGTTCTGGCTGGTAACATTGGACCTCAAGGAGGCATACTTGCATGTCCCAATCAGACAAAGCTGCAGAAGATACCTCAGATTTCTTGCAGGTTCAATCCACTATCAATTCTCTGCATTGCTCTTTGGCTTATCTACTGCGCCCAGAGTATTCACAAAGTGCCTGGCATCAGTGATTGCCTACTGCAGACTTCAAGGGATACAAATTTACCCTTATCTGGACGACTGCCTGATCCAAGCCGACAGCAAGAACATACTTCTGGAACATCTGGCATATGTGACACGGTTACTGCTTTCTCTGGGATATACAATCAACAAGGAGAAATCAAGGCTAACACCATCCCAGAAAATAACTTTCCTGGGTGCCAACTTGGACACAAACACCCAGATGGCCTACCTTACACCAGAAAACAAGGGCAACTGTCTCAGTACTTCAAAATACTAGCAAAAAGTACCAGGCTTACTGCAAGGAAAATCCTGCAGGCTCTGGGATTCATGGCATCTTGCATTCTATTAACCCCATTTGCAAAGCTGCATATGAGGAAACTTCAATGGTACCTAAAAAACCTATGGTCTCAACACAGTCACAGTTTGGAAACAATAATACCAATAATTCCATGTTTGCAAAAGGAATTTCTATGGTGGGCCCAAGCATGTCAAGCAAACAAAGGCCTCCCATTCTGCAAGCCTCAAGCAAAACAAGTCATAACCACAGACTATGCCTGGGGGGGGCGCACATGACGAACAGGTGCATTCAGGGCAAATGGTCCCAAAAGAAAAGCACCTTCACATCAATCAAAAAGAAATGCTAGCAGTAATAAATGCAATTACAGCTTTCAAGGACTTCCTGCATCCAGGACAATTACTGATAAGAACAGACAACACCACGGTAATGTGGTACATAAACAAACAAGGAGGAACACATTCATACCCCTTGTGCAGACTAGCCATGACGCTTTGGAACTTGGCTCTGGAAAGACAAATCGAACTTCAAGCACAGTACTTGCCAGGATTGGAAAACACACTGGCAGACAATCTAAGCAGAAAAATGACAGATCCACACACGAATGGAAGTTACATCCTCAGGTGTTTGCAGAAATAATCCAAGCTTGGGGGAGGCCAGACATAGATCTTTTTGCCTCCCACAGGAATCATCAATTGGAAAAGTTTTGTTCAAAGACCTTTCACCCAAAGGCCTGGAGAGTGGACGCCCTTTCATTCAGTTGGACAGCATGGACAGTTTACGCATTCCCACCTTTGCCTCTTCTGCCCAAGGTGCTTTTGAATGCAAGAACAGACAAACCGAAGATGATACTGATTGCTCCAGATTGGCCAAGGCAACACTGGTACCCACTCCTGAGGAGCCTAACACATACTCCTCCCTGGTCCCTGCCTCTAATGCCTCTTCTGCTGACTCAGCACAGCTACAAAACTCTTCACAGTCAGCTGAAAACACTCAATCTCGCTGCATGGAAAATTCCTTAACACCACAGCAGAACCTACTCTCCAAGGAGGTACAGGATGTCATTTTGGAGGCCAGAAGGCCAGCTACTAGAAAAGCTTACTCCGCAAAATGGAAGTGGTTTTGCTCTTGGAATGAGAAAAAAGGCCAGGACCATAGAAAACTGAACTTGCCTCAGGTATTACAGTACCTAGCGGAGCTATTGAACAGTGGACTTTCTTTTTCTTCCATAAAAATCCATGCCTCCGCCATCTCTGCAGAATTCAACACGGATCCCCCTTTATTTTCTCACACACTCTTACGACAGTTCCTCAGAGGGGCTAAAAATATAAGACCACCAAGAAAACAACCAGTACCAGCCTGGGATCTTAATTGCATACTAGAAAAATTAACATTGCCTCCTTTTGAACCAGCTGCCTCAACAGATTTGCAATATTTGTCCTGGAAGACAGCCTTCCTTCTGGCCATCACTTCAGCTCGTAGGGTTTCTGAACTTCAGGCCCTCATGGCGGTGCAGCCCTTTCTCATTTTCCATCAGGACAGGGTTTCCCTTCGTACCAACCCATCATTTATGCCTAAAGTGGTATCCAGGGTAGCTTTAAATCAAGCCATACACCTGCCCACCTTTTACCCCAATCCTCAAAACAAAGGGGAAAGGCTGCTACACTCAGACATCCATAGGCAGCTTCGTTATTATTTGGACAGAACAAAGTCCTTCAGGAAATCAGAACAACTCTTTGTGTCCTATGCTGTAGGGGCTCAAGGGAAGCCAGTTACAAAACAGACTATTTCAAAGTGGATAGGCCACTGCATACGGTTTTGTTACTCCTATCATGGGAAATCTGTTCCTGCAGGTATCAGATCACACTCCACCAGGGCCACAGCTACCTCTACAGCCTTCCTCAGAGGAGTTCCTACCAAAGATATTTTGGAGGCAGCCACCTGGAGTTCTGTACATACCTTCACAAAACACTACCATCTGCCTTTATATTCCAGAACAAGAGCAGGCTTTGCCACTGCGGTTTTGCAAGGCATTCTGGCTCAACCCGGTTCCTCCTAGTACCTACCACCCAGTGCATAGCTTTGGGATTCTACCCATCTGTGATTACTGCAGCTGTATGCACGATGAACATAGTACAGTTTTGTACCTACCATAAATGTAGATGTTCGAGTGCTAATACCGCTGCAGTACAGGTTTCCCTCCCTCCTTCCCCACTTGGTAAAGGCATGAGGCCTAGCAACCTCTTCATACTACTTGACTGGGTTATCCGGCTATGTTTTATTTGCTTGCTACTACTGATTTTGGATTATATTGCATTGCTTGTATATGCATATAAGCACCATTTAGGTATTGCCTTCCTTCTGGGGGCACCTGACATCTGGGGCAAGAAAGACTGAAGAACATGGCGTCGGCTGTGTCTTATATACTCTGGCCTCACTGACGTCAGAAGAGAAAGTGACGACAACCGACACCGGACCAAGACCTTGGAATTCGGCCAACCGAGGGACCGCCTGACGGCAGAGAACCCATCTGTGATTACTGCAGCTGTATTAGCACTCAAACATCTACATTTATGATAGGTACAAAACTGTACTGTCTCATCTATATCAAGCTATGCAGCATACAGAAATATGCGTTACAATCATGTCAGAATGAGTTCAGATATAATTTTCCAAGTGTCCTTCTGGATCCTTTTTTTCCTCATGGAATACCATAAATATTTATGAGCCAGGAGTTGTTTACTAGCTGTTTGCTTGAATCCATCCCAAGTTATTTTTGACCTGTCTTTCCAATTTAATGTGATGTAGTATTTTATTAGCATGAATGTTGTAACTAGAATGTGCATGTGATTATTCTTTATTCCTGTAGGAGGTACGTGCAAGAGGGCAAATTTCCAGGATAATGTTGTTGGTGTTAAGGCAGAAGAGGTATTAAAGAAAATGGAGGATAAGGCAAAATCTATGCAAACAGTGAATGATTTCTTACAGGTACAGCCACCTCGTTATAGCAGAAATTGGCCTTCAAAGAATTGGTCCTTTCCAGTGTCAGACAGACCACAAAGAGGCAGATACAGACGCCCAGGAGGCAGATCTCAGCCCCAAGGCTCTTACAGACCATGACAGTGGGGTGCTTCAACCCCAAAAGGAGGTGAAGACAAGTCACAACCTTATAGGAAACAATCCCAATGACTTCCCCCTTCGAGTGCCAAGCACTTAGGCAGCTCCCTTAGGGGGAAAACTAGCACTTTTTTTCTCAAAATTGGCATATAATCACCCAAGACAAATGGGTTCTGAATATTGTGTCTCAAGGTTACAGGTTCCACTTTCACACTCTACCAAGGCTAAAAGGAATGCCAGACCTGCCACAAAATCAATGGGCAGAGGCACAAAAACAAATTACAGCCCTCATGGACATGAGAGCTATTCAAAAAATGCCACAAGGACAAGGATTTTACTTTAGACTTTTCCTGGTCCCCAGAAAGGACAAAGCCTGGAGACCCATACTAGACCTTTCTACTCTAAATACTTACCTGGATGTTCCGAAATTCAAAATGTTGACATTACAGCAGCTTCTTCCATGCTGGGCAAGAAGGCTTGGCTTGTTACTTTGGACCTCAGAGGCATACCTGCATGTCCCTATCAGATAAAATTGCAGAAGATACCTCAGATTCATAGCTGGTTCAATGCATTACCAATTCTCTGCACTGCCCTTTGGCTTATCTACTGCGCCCAGAGTCTTCACAAAGTGCCTGGCACCAGTAATTGCATTTTGCAGACAAAACGGAATCCAAATATATCCATACTTGGACGACTGTCTTGTTCAAGCAGAGAGCAAGGACATTCTTCTAAAGCATCTAGCGTTTGTAAAAAAGTTGCTAATTTGCCTGGGGTACACAGAAAACGAAAAGAAGTCAAAACTAGTGCCCTCACAAGAGATAATATTCCTGGGTGCCAGCTTAAATACATTGGCCCAGATGGCTTATCTCACGCCAGACAAGCAAGGACAACTGACTCGGTACTTTCAATTAATGGCAACAAAAACCCAATTCCCTGGAAGAAAAATTCTGCATGCCTTTGGATTCATGGCACCCTGCATACTACTAATTCCATATGCCAGACTGCATATGAGGAAATTACAATGGTACCTAAAAAGTGTTTGGACTCAACACTGTCACACTTTGGAAGCAGTAAAACCACTAATTCCCTGCCTACAACAGGAGTTTCGATGGTGGGCACAGGCATGTCACCTCAACAAGGGACAGCCTTTCATTCTACCCACAGCCAGGCAGACACTAGCAAAGATGCTTAGGATTACGCCTGGAGAGCACACATGGCAGGAACATGTATTCAGGGCAAGTGGGACGCAGACCAAATGCATCTTCACATCAATCAAAAAGAGATGTTAGCTGTGCAAAAAGCCCTAACAGCTTTCAAGGACCTTCTGCATCCAGGAAACTATTATTAAAGACAGACAACACCACAGTTATGTGGTACATAAGCAAGGGGCACTCATTCTTATTCCCTATGCAGACAAGCCCTGACCTTGTGGAACACGGCTCTAACCTATCAAGTTCATCTGCAAGCACAATTTCTGCCAGGAAAGAAAAATACTCTGGCAGGCGACTTAAGCAGAAACATCATGGATCCTCACGAGTGGAAATTAAATCCACAAGTATTCAGCATGATAACACAAAAATGGGGGTGCCCAGACATAGATCTTTTTGCCTCCCCAATGAATTGCCAACTACAGAAATTCTGCACAAGGACGTATCGCACACAAGCATGGAAAGTGGATGCTGTCTCGTTCAGCTGGAAAAGCCTAAAAGTTTATGCCTTCCCACCACTATCTCTCCTTTCAAAGGTACTCCTAAAAGCCAGACAAGAAAAACCACAGATGATCCTGATTGCCCCAGACTGGCCACGGCAGCACTGGTACCCAATCTTAAAGAACTTAGTTTAAGGCCCACCATGGATTTTACCTCAAGCTCCGCATCTTCTGACACAGCAAAACAATCAGATCCTGCACAGCCAGCTCAAAACTTTAAACCTGGTGGCATGGCAGATTCCTTAGTCAAGCAGACAACATCTCTCTCTAAAGCTGTTATGGATGTCATTTTGGAGGCCAGGAGGCCTAGCACCAGGAAATCTTATTCAGAAAAGTGGAAGAGATTCTGTGCCTGGAACCAGGCTCAAAGCTTTGACCCTCTTGTCCCAAATATTCCTCAGATATTACAATACTTAACTGAGATGCTGGACAAAGGCCTATCCTTTTCATCCATTCAGATCCACGCCTCTGCCATCTCGGCTCATTACAACACAGATCCTCCTATTTTCTCTCATCCATTGTTAAAACAGTACCTCAGAGGGGCTAAAAACATAAGACCGCCCCGGAGAGCTCCAGCACCAACTTGGGACCTCAATTTTGTCTTGGAAAAACTAACTTTACCTCCCTTTGAGCCAGCCAATTCAGCAGAATTAAAATGTGTCATGGAAAACTGCTCTGCTTCTGGCAATAACCTCAGCATGAAGTGTGTCAGAGTTACAGGCACTAATGGCAGTGGAGCCTTTCATCATTTTTCACCAAGACAGGGTTTCTTTAAGAACAAACCCTTCATTTATGCCAAAGGTGTAGTATCCAGTGTGGCTCTTAACCAAACTATTCACTTGCCAACTTTTTATCCAAATCCCCAGAATAAAGGGGAGAGACTTTTGCATTCATTGGACATACACAGACAGTTACGTTTCTACTTGGACAAAACAAAAGCTTTCAGAAAAACTGAGCAATTGTAGCATATGCTGCAGGATCACAGGGAAAGGCTATTTCAAAGCAGACCATTTCAAAGTGGATAGGACACTGTATCCGTTTCTGCTACACACAGCATGAGAAACCTGTACCTAGTAACATTAGGCCACATTCCACCAGGGCAACAGCCACTTCAACTGCCTACCTTAGAGGAGTACCTACCAAAGATATCTTGGAAGCTGCAACTTGGAGTTCAGTGCACACCTTTACCAAGCATCATCACTTGCCTCTCTATTCTAGATCCAGAGCTGGCTTTGCCACTGCAGTACTGCAGGGCCTCATAGCCACCCCAAATCCTCTCTAGAACCAGCCACCCAACCTCAACTTTGGGATTCAACCCAAGTGTAATGACTGCAGCAGTGAAACACGATGAACATAGTACAGTTTTGTACCTACCATAAATGTAGATGTTAGTGTGTCTTCACTGCTGCAGTCCAGGTTACCCTCCCTCCATCCCCTCTTTCTTAGCTGGGACTTATTTACACTTTTCTACCTTATACTACCTATGTGGTGTATTTGCTGGTAACTGTAGATTTTTTTTACTTTTTATGTATGTTTTATTAGCAATATGTATTGCCTACCTATTTGGGGGCACCTGACATCTGCGGCAAGAAAAACTGAGGAAAATGGCGTCGGCTGCATCTTGTATACCCCTGGCGCACTGACGTCAGGGAAGAGGCAACAGCAACCGACGCCGGACCAAGACTTTGGAACTCTGGCCGACTGCGGGACCGCCTGACAGCAGGATAACCCAAGTGTAATGACTGCAGCAGTGAAGACACTCTAACATCTACATTTATGGTAGGTACAAAACTGTACTTTTCACATGTTGAAGTACCAGCAGCATATTATGGAACTAATGAAACAAAAAATGTTGCTTCCAGATTGTACAGAAAGTAAAGATTTACAAGAGTTAATGCATTCTGCAAACCAAGTTGGTAAACATACTTTGCAGTGTGGTTTTGATGCCTTAGAAGCATCTTGCAGGGCTGCTGTCACTGGGTCTGTACTGAGAAGGCATGCTTGGCTGAAGGAGCAAATCTTGCCAGACCATGTCAAAGTAAAATTACTAGATTCTCCATTAAACCAGGAAAGATTATTTAGCACAAAAGCAGTAGTAGTTCTTAAAAAGATGGAGGAAAAAGCTAAATCTATGCAAACTGTTAGATTTCCTACAGGTGCAGCCACCTAGATTCAGTAGGGATTGGCCTTCTAAAAACTGGTCCTTTCCAGTCCTTCCCAGGCATTCTCAGTCCAAACCCAGGGGAAACGGACCACCAAGAATGCAGTCTCAGGGTATGCAGAGATCTAAACAATGGAGTGCTCCCACCAAAGAAACAGGGAATAGTAAGTCACTCCCTTATGGAAAAAGTTCACAATGACTTGTCTATCTTCCTTCCCAGCAAGGCCCAAGTACTTGCACCCCTAGGAGGAAAACTCACCCTACATGCAAAAAACTGGATATCCATTACCCAGGACCTATGGGTCCTAAACATCGTATCCCAGGGATACAGATTCTACTTCCACTCACTGCCAACCCCAAGCGGGTTGCCAGACCTTCCTCCACACCAGTTGGGCAGAGGCTCAAAAGCAAGTACTTTCTCTTCTCAGTATCATGGCTATTCAACCTGTGCCAATAGAGCAAAGGGGGCAGGGTTTCTACTCCAGACTGTTCCTGGTGCCCAGAAAAGAGGGCTGTTGGTGTCCTGTCCTAGATCTGTCAATTCTCAACAGCTTCTTGGTGGTCCCAAAATTCAAAATTATGACTCTGCAACAGCTTCTTCCTATGCTAGCCAAGGATGCCTGGCTAGTCACCCGAGACTTAAAAGAAGCTTATCTGCACATACCCATAAGGGAATCTTGCAGGAAATATCTACATTTCAGGGCGGGCTGTATGCACTATCATTTCTCTGCACTTCCCTTTGGCTTATCTACTGCGCCCAGGGTATTCACAAAGTGCCTGCCTCCAGCCATTGCATACTGCAGGCAGAGAAATATTCAAATTTACCCATACTTGGACGATTGCCTGATTCAGGCGGACAGTCAGGAATTGCTACTTCAGCATCTGGCATTTGTAAAGAGACTTCTAACCTTTCTGGGGTACACCATCAATGAAAAGAAATCACAACTGGTGCCCAGCAAAAGATTGTATTCCTGGGAGCAAGCTTGAACACAACTTCCCAGATGGCATTCCTCATTCCAGAAAATCAGGTTTATTTGACAAACTACTTCAAACTAATGGCCACCAAAACCCAGCTATATGCAAGAAAAATACTGCAAGCTGTAGGGTTCATGGCCTCAATGCATTCTACTAATTCCATATGCAAGACTGCATATGAGGAAACTTCAGTGGTACTTAAAAAGTCTCTGGTGTCAACATTCTCAGGACCTGGAAACACTGATTCCTATCATTCTTTGTCTAAGGGCAGAGTTCCTTTGGTGGGCAGAGGTATGCAACCACAACAAGGGACTTCCTTTCACTGAAGCCCTCGCCGCCCAAACCCTGACAGCAGACTCATCAGACTATTCGTGGTGGGCTCACATGGCAGGCAAATGCATTCAAGGCAAATGGAGCCCAGGACAAATTCCCCTGCATGTCAATCAAAAAGAAATGTTAGCTGTACAGACTGCTCTGACAGCCTTCAAATACCTTATCCTTCCAGGACAACTCCTGATAGACAGAACACAACAGTTATGTGGTGCATAAACAAGCAGGGGGGAATTCATTCCTACCCGCACTGCAGGTTAGCCATGGCCCTGTGGAACACAGCCTTGAGCAACCAAGTGCATCTAGTTCCTGCCCGGCAAACATGAGCAGAAATCTACTGGACCCACACGAGTGGAAGATGGAACCCAACTCATTCAAACTTCTAATCCACAAGTGGGGGACTCCAGAGGTGGACTTCTTTGCCTCCCCCCAAAACCATAAATTGAGCAACTTTTGCACCAGAAATCACCACAGCCAAGCGTGGAAAGTGGATGCCCTGTCCTTTACATGGGAAAACCTTTCAATTTATGCCTTTCCCCCCTCTGCCCCTCCTCTCAAAAGTACTACTCAAGATCAAACAGGACAGGCCAAGGACAATCCTTATTGCCCCAGACTGGCAGCACCAGCACTGGTACTCACTCCTACAGAGTCTGACAGCAGTGCCACCCTGGCACTTGCATCAGACCCCCTCCCTGCTGTCCCAGCAGGAGGGACAGATTTTGCATCCACAGCTGCAAACCTTGAACATTGCGGCCTAGCTTATCCCCTGAATACACCACCAGCAACCCCCAGCAAACAGGTGCTGGACGTCATCCTTGAGGCCAGAAGGCCTAGTGCTAGGAAATCCTATTCAGAAAAGTGGAAAAGATATTGTTCTTGGAGACAGTCTCAAGGAAAGGACACAGCTGTGCCCACTTTACCTGAAATCCTAGATTACTTAGCAGAGCTACTCCACAAAGGCCTATCCTTCTCATCAATTAAAATTCATGCCTCTGCTATCTCAGCTCATTACAGTACTGAGCCACCTCTATTTTCTCACCCTCTCATCAAACAGCTCCTGAGGAGCTAACAATTTAAGGCACCTGAGGAGAGCTCCCACCCCTGCCTGGGTCCTTAACTTTGTACTAGAGAAGCTCACGCTTCCCCACTTTTGAGCCTGCTGCTGCATCAGAGTTAAAATTCCTTTCTTGGAAAACAGCCTTACTTCTAGCCATCACTTCAGCAAGAAGAGTGTCTGAGTTGCAGGCATTAATGGCTTTGGAACCCTTCATTATTTTCCATGTGGGCAGGGTTTTCTCTAGGACTAAACCATTTATGCTCAAGGGTGGTATCCAGTGTGGCTTTAAACCAATCCATCCATTTACCAACCTTTTTCCCTAATCTTCAGAATAAAGGGGAAAGGATTCTGCACTCCTTGAGCATGCACAGACAGCTCAGGTTCTACCTTGACAGAACTAAACCTTTCAGAAAATCTGACCAGCTGCTAGTCAGCCTTGCTACAGGGGCAGAGAGCAAGACCATTTCAAAGCAGGCATTTCCAAATGGATAGCACACTGCATCCATTTCTGCTACAAACACAATGGAAAACCTACCACACAGGGGATTAGAACTCATTAGACTAGGGCTACCTCAACCTCTACAGCATTTCTCAGGGGGTCCCTGCCAGGGGAATGCTGGCAGCTGCAACCTGGAGTTCTGTACACACCTTCACCAAGCATTACCACTTACTTATCTTTTCTAAATCCAGAGCTGGATTTGCCACAGCAGTCTTACAAGGCCTGCTAGCCAGCCCCAATAATTCTTGACTGCCTCCACCCTTCCTCAGCTTTGGGAATCAACCCAAGTGTGATGACTGCAACAGTGAAACACTAAGAACATAGTACAGTTGTGTACACTTAACATGAATGTAGATGTTCGAGTGTATTCACTGTTGCAGTCCTGGTTACCCTCCCTCCAGCCCCCCTGACTTTTCTATTCTTTCTGCCTATCCTCTTTTTGGCCATATCTTATGGCAATGGAATTGACTTTTTACTGGAGGTGTTCTACACCATGTAATTGCTTCCTATTTTGGGGGACTCTGACCTCTGAGGCAAGAAAAACTGATGTAATGGCATTGGCTGCATGTTTTATACCCCTGGCGTCATGGAAGAGGACAGCATCTGAAGCAGAAATCCCAAGACTCTGGTATTCGGGCCGACTGAGGGCTACCTGCAGACAGATGACCCAAGTGTGATGACTGCAACAGTGAATACACTCAAACATCTACATTTATGGTAAGTGCACCCAGCTGTACTTCCCTCTTACATCCCAAACTTGCCACACTAGGGCTGACACGTCGGATAATTTCTCATTGATTTAAACATAAACCCTTTTTATTTCTGCGGATGTGCTTAGGCTCATGAGCAAGGAAATCTTTGCTTTAAAAATTCTCCTTCTGGTGCCAGTCCAGGAAACTATACCCAGGCAATGCTAAAGTGGCTTTATTCCTGGAATGTCTGTCAGAACTTTACAAAACTGGCTTATCTTGTACATCTGTTCAAAGTTCATGCTTCTGTTTTAGCTAGTTTTACTCTGTCTCCCCCTCCCCCCATGTATTCTAGACCCTCTGTTAAGCAGTTTCTCGAGACAGTCCTACATTTTAGACCTCAAAAGAAAAACGTTTCTCCACCATGGTATCTTAACTATGTTTAGCGCAGTCAGACTTGTGTTGTAAGATTGCTTTAGTTGTGGTTACTGTTGCTAAGAGACTCTCTAGCCTTAATGTGCAGAGAACCCTTTTTAGTGTTCTATCAGGACAGGTTATCCTTTAATGCTAACTTTTTGTCACACTTTCCCCCTTCCTGTACACTTCCAGAAGGATTGAACTGTTGCTCTGGAATACCCTAGGGTTTTTACCTTGGGCATTGCTTTGATTACTTTTTCTATGTATTCTCTTGCTATAGTCTGCAAACTTGATCTGAGGTAATGGAGAGAGGGGCATTGTGGGTAGAGTCGTAGCTCAGAAGTTTTTTGGCTGACACGAGCTGTATAATGGCCGAGCCATTTCCGAGGATCGGAACTGGAACCCATGTGTCAAGAATGAATGAAGATCGACAACCCAGAACATTATGGTGAATATGTAACTTTTTTTCACCCCAGTAAGCCTGTCCTCTAACACTGAAAAAAACAGAACCTGGGGACAAATTTCAATGTACTCGTTTGTGAAAACTGAATCAGAAAACACTGAATCATTCATCTTTTTGTCGCAGTAAGATGAAGTCTTTACTGTGACCCAGAGGTCCCAGTATTGGTTAGTGACCCAAGACCAGATAAGCCAGGTGAATGTTAAGTGGCTGATGTCTAATTTTACCCATCTTGGGGGCAGAAAGCTGCCTGGTATACTTCCCTGCTAACTCCCAGCAGAGGTTCAAAGGCACAGCAGGCAGTACAGGGGATCGTGGTGCATTCACCTTGTAGCTATGATGCAACACAAGTATTGGGAAGTGGGCATACATTGTTTATCAGTATTGTGAATATAGTGTCAGGCTACCAGTCTTATGCCTTCCCATGAATGACTCTTGTCAAAGGTAAAATGAGGGGACCTTTGGAGTCCCTGGATGTTTGGCAAGTAACAGAAAGGAGACAGTAACTATAAATATAATGCATTTCTATAGTATATAGTACTCTAAATCCATACCTATCCACAACCACCCCTGAATCATCTAAATTTATATTCCCTACTGTGTGAAATTTGCCTGTCAACCACACTGGCCAGTTTTCAAAGCTTCAGGACTTCTATGCACTCTAACCACTTTGGAGATCTAGGTGAACCACACAAATGCAGTGGTACAGAACCAGAAACTTCAGAGCTTTCTTGTTGCTGCAATGCCGTCCTCTTACGGTCATCATGGCACTTACAGTTGACCTAGCGGTCCTTCAAAGTTGGGCTGATAGGGGAAACGTTCGACTTTGTCTTGTTCTCGAGGAAAAACTCATCCAGGCTGTATTACCCACCTTTCGGTCTTTTTTCAGCTAGCCATGAAGCATTTATTAGGCTATTTGGTTCTTCCTTTTAGTCAGGGAAGAAATTTCCTGAAGCTTAATTGAGGTACCTCAGGGCTGTGAGCCTTCCTGCGTGGTTCAATGGGACATCACTCCACTCCAAAGAAAAAGCGTCAGAAGATAAAGCATGTCCCTTTACTTCCTCCTAGAGAGAAGGAATGGATGGATTTCTCTCGAGGCCTGCTAAAAGCTATTATGGTCCTGAAACCTCCTTTTCTGTTTCTACACTTCAGAAAATTTCAGTTGATTCATCTCCTGACGATAGAGCCCTCTGACCCTGGCCTCTTCCTCTAAAATTTTCTCCCTTGGCTGGGTTCTTTCAGATGATGAAGACTCCCATCTCCTCTGACTCCCCAGTGGGAGAAGCTTCTTTTTGGGAGACCATTCTAAATATGATGAAACGTTTTGAACAGGAGTCAAGGCAAATTTGAGATGTTCAGCAAAGGTTTTACACCCTTTTGGACATAGGCACCCCTGCCCCTTCCTTTCCGGAGGCCTTTTTGGAGTCTCTCCAGCTCCTGATTCACAGCCTCTTGATGATCTTCGTGTTGCACTGTTGCAGTCATTGCATTTGGGTAATCTGCTGGCAGGTTGCCCTCAGTCGGCCTTTTTAACAAAGTCTTGGGTCCTGCGTCGGTTGCTGTCCCTTCTTCCATGACGTCAGGTCGTCAGGGGTATAAAACATGCAGCCGACGCCATTACATTAGTCTTTCTTGCCACGCGGTGCCTGAAGCAGAAGCAGTTCGGTCGGCCGACTCCTGAAATTTTCGTTTTCGAGTTTCAGATCCGAAGTCTTGAACTAAAAAGCTAAGTACCCAGTTGGGGAAACTTTTTCTTGCTCCATACCGATGTCAGTAAAAGTTAATAATTGCATTACTTGTCGGAAGCAAATACCTCATAAGGATTTTCATTTGTACTGCATTCCTTGCCTGGGCCCTGACCACAAAGTACCTTGTCGGTTTTGTGCTTTATTTAATCAACGCACTATCAAACGTTGGTACATTTTTGCTTCTAAATATCTTGGCTCACGCTTTAATTATCCAGAAATGTCGTTGGTTAGCAATCAGACTACCAGAATACCTAAAAAAACGCAAAGACAGAGACGGGCCGTTCAAAACTGCCGACGACGCTTCTGAGCCAGTCGCCAGTTCGCCGGTACTCAGTGAGGCGCTTTCGCAGCCCCTGATACCCGCTACTTCTGATTCTCAGTCCTCTACTGAGACCCATTCGGAGTCCGGTATGCCGTGATATGCTTCAGTTATGGAACCCGCGGATGTCTCTACCTTGGATGGGTCCAGAGCCGCTGGGCAGGCACCGGCTTCTGAGGGTGTTTTCAGGCCTACAGATTTGCATATTAGATCAACGCCATCTTCAAAACTAAGGCCAAAATCTCGACCTATGCCTAAAAAAAGACGCCTGGGCCACATGTGCAGGCCCCTATGCCTAAAAACAAATGATCAAAATGGCTGAAGATTTAATTACTCTGATCAGAGGTAGTCAACCCCCCCCTTCTAAGAGGCCTAGGCAAGATGTTGATTATGAATCTTATGAACAGGATTCTATTTCTTCTGACTCTTCTAATGAACAGGAATTGTCTGTACCTACTTATGAGGACTCTGATGCAGAAGATTCCATTCCTTCTGCTTCTCTCCCTGAGGATTTTTCTTTTGGGGAAACTTTGCATATCTTAAGGGAACATTTCCACTGGGAAAGTCGGGATTTTTCTGAATCTAAAAAGAGACTTGGATTTTCTTCTTCCTCCGCATAGGCCTTTGGCTATGCCTCCTGTTCTAGACATTGTCGATTATGTTTTTTCAGAATCTAGTATGGCTCCTGATTCTCTGCCTCCGGCTCCTTGTAAGCCAAATAGATACTACAGGGTTCCTGACTCCCACAAATTCCTTTTCAAAAATCCTGTTGCACTTCCTGAAACCATTTGTCAGGGTCCCAAGGGCATTACGGCTTCTACTGCTAAAAATCCTACCCCTTCTGATAGAGATTCCAGGGCACTGGATAGATGGGGTAAGAAGGTTTACAATACTGCAATCCTGGCAATCAGGGCTTTAAACTGTCTATTTCATATGCTAAAATAGCAGCATATCATGGGACTGCTTAAACAGAAAATGATGTTGATTTCTGATTGTGGAAAATATTTACAGGATTTATTGCATTCAGCTGAACAAGTTGGAAAACATACTTTGCAATGTGGTTTTGATTCTTTGGAGGCCTCTTGCAGGGCTACTGTAACTGGGTCTGTGCTAAGAAGGCATGCTTGGCTCAAAGAGCAAAATCTGCCTGATCATGTTAAAGCAAAATTTTTAGATGCTTCTTTACAACAGGACCGTCTCTTTGGTAATAAGGCTGAAGAAGTTCTAAAAAAGATGGAAGATAAAGCTAAATCTATGCGAACTGTGGAAGATTTCTTACAAGTACAACCTCCAAGATTTAGTAGACACTGGCCTACTAAGAATTGGTCCTTTCCAGTCCCTTCGAGAGCCACTCAGGTCAAACCCAGACATTCCAAAGGCACCAGGTTTCAGTCCCAAGAGACTTTCAGAACAAAACAATGGGGTGCCTCCTCTTCCAAATCTGGAAACAGCAAGACACCTCCTTATGGTAAGCAGTCTCACTTACCAAGCACTTACCTTTTAGCCGCACCTTTGGGGGGAAAACTGGCTCTTCATGCAAAAAACTGTCAACTTATAACCTAGGACAAATGGGTTTTAAATATAATATCCCAGGGATACAGATTTCATTTCCACATGTTACCAATTCCAAACGGATGGCCAGACCTGCCTCCAAATCAGTGGGCAGAGGCCCAGAAACAAGTACTTTCCCTCATGAGCATGGGGGCTATTCAGCTAGTACCAGAAGAGGAAATGGGACAAGGTTTCTATTCAAGACTTTTCCTGGTACCCAGAAAAGACGCATCTTGACGTCCAATCCTGGACTTAGCTACTCTAAACACCTTTCTGGACATCCCAAAATTCAAGATGCTGACTCTTCACCAGTTACTTCCTATGCTAGGCAAAGATGCCTAGTTGGCAACTCTAGATTTAAAGGAGGCTTACCTGCATATCCCAATCAGGAAATCTTGCAGAAGATACCTCCATTTCAAACTGGCTTCTTGCATTACCAGTTCTCTGTACTGCCCTTTGGCTTATCTGCTGCGCCCAGGGTCTTTACAAAATGCCTGGCTCCGGTAATTGCATTTTGCAGGCAAAGAAATATTCAAATGTATCCATACCTGGACGATTGTCTAATTCAGGAAGAAAACAAGGACTTTCTTCTAAATCATCTGGCGTTTGTAAAAAGAGTTATGATTTGTCTAGGGTACACTATAAACGAAAAGAAATCACAACTGGTACCCTCTCAAAAAATTACATTCCTGGGTGCAAGCTTGAATACAAATGCCCAGATGGCTTTCCTTACACCAGAGAAGCAAATTCATTTGGTGACTTACTTCAAACAGGTGGCCACAAAAACCCTGCTTTCTGCAAGGCAAATACTGCAAGCCTTGGGGTTCATGGCCTCCTGCATTCTTCTAATTCCATATGCAAGGCTGCATATGAGGAAACTTCAGTGGTATTTAAAAAGTCTATGGAGTCAGCATTGTCACAGCCTGGAAACAATGATTCCTATCATACTTTGCCTGCAACTAGAGTTCCTATGGTGGGCAGAGGCCTGCCACCAAAACAAGGGACTGCCATTCACACCACCCCCTGCTGCCCAAACCCTAACTACAGACTCAGACTATGCTTGGGGGGCTCATCTGGCAGGGAAGTGCATTCAGGGCAAATGGATCAAATCAAATGCGCCTTCACAGCAATCAAAAAGAAATGCTAGCTGTACAGAATGCACTGACAATCTTCAAGGACTACCTTCATCCAGGACAATTACTGATAAAGACAGACAACACCACGGTTATGTGGTACATAAACAAGCAGACTAGCCATGGCATTGTGGAACACTGCCTTGACCTTTCAAGTACAACTACAAGCTCAATTCCTGCCAGGAATGCTGAATACTCTGGCAGGTGAATTAAGCAGAAATCTCATGGACCCACACGAATGAAAACTGGAGCCATGGATTTTCAACATGTTGACACAAATGGGGGAGCCCAGACATAGATCTTTTTGCCTCACCCCAGAACAATAACGTGGACAAATTTTGCACAAGAACTCATCACAAAAAAGCCTGGAAAGTGGATGCTCTATCCTTCAGCTGGAAAAACCTATCAGTTTATGCCTTTCCCCCTCTGCCTCTGTTCTCCAACGTTCTACTAAAGGTCAGCAGGACAAACAAAAAATGATTTTGATTGCTCTAGACTGGTACCCACTCCTGCGCAGTGTCACACCTTCCTCCGTGGCACCTGCCTCAGACACCTTACTTACTGTCTCAGCAGAACAGCCAAATTCTGCACACTCAGCTTCAAACTTTGAATCTTGCAGCGTGGCTAATCACCTAAACTCGCCCTTAGCATCCCTCAGCAAACCTGTGATGGATGTCATTTTGAAGGCGAGAAGACCTAGTACTGGAAACTCTTATGCTGACAAATGGAAGAGATTCTATGCCTGGAATCAATCTCGAGGATAAGCACAGCAGTGCCCAACATTTCTCAGATTTTGCAATACTTAACTGAGGTGCTTCACAAGGGCCTGTCCTCTTCTTCCATAAAAATCCATGCCTCAGCCATTTTAGCTCATTACAACACAGAACCTCCCCTCTTCTCTCATCCTCTGCTAAAGCAGTATCTCAGAGGGGCCAAAAACTTAAGACCACCCAGGAGAGCTCCAACCCCTGCCTGGTACCTCAATTTTGTATTGGAGAAGCTCACTCTCCCTCCATTCGAGCCAGCTGCTACTGCAGACTTAAAATTTCTCTCCTGGAAAACAGCTTTCCTTTTAGCAGTCACTTCAGCTGGAAGGATTTCCGAATTACAGGCTCTTATGGCAGTGGAGCTTTTCATCATTTTTCATGCGGACAGGGTATCTCTCAGTACCAGTCCATCCTTCATGCCTAAGGTGGTATCCAGTGTGGCTCTTAATCAGACTGTTCAGTTGCCAACTTTCTTTCCCAATCCACAGAACAAGGGGGAGTGGATTTTGCATTCATTGGATGTACACAGACAACTTAAGATTTTACTTAAACAGGAATAAAATCTGAACAACTGCTGGTGGCATTTGCTGCAGAGGCAGAGGTATGGCTATTTCAAAGCAAACCATTTCCAAGTGGATAAGCCATTGTATTCATTTCTGCTATATGCACCATTGAAAAACTATCCCCCAAGGGATCTGATCCCATTCCACCAGGGCTGCATAGACTTCAACAGCCTTTCTCAGAGGTGTTCCTACCAGGGGCATTCTAGAAGCTGCTACCTGGACCTCGGTTCATACTTACTCCAAACATTACCATTTACCACTTTTCTCTAAATCCAAAGCTGGCTTTGCCACTGCTGTCCTGCAGGACCTTATAGCTGGTCCTAATGCTGTATAATTCCCTCCACCCAACCATAGCTTTGGGAATCTACCCAAATGTAATGATTGCAACAGTGAAACACGAAGAACATAGTACAGTTGTGTACACTTATCATAAATGTAGATGTTCGAGTGTATTCACTGTTGCAGTCCTGGTTACCCTTCCTCCAGCCCCCTATTTTTCACTGGCTATACCTCTACTTTCTTTCACTATGCTTAAAAGCCCATTTGGTGTATTTGCTTTTGGTTGGAGGTATATCTTTTGTGTTTTTAATTTTATTTACTCCCCATTTGGGGGGCACTTGACATCTGGGGCAAGAAAAACTAATGTAATCGTGTCGGCTGCATGTTTTATACCCCCCCGACGACCTGACGTCACAGAAGTAGGGACAGCAACCGACGCAGGACCCAAGACTTTGTTAATCAGGCTGACTAAAGGCAACCTGCCAGCAGGTTACCCAAATGTAATGACTGCAACAGTGAATAAACTTGAACATCTACATTTATGGTAAGTGTACACAACTGTACTTTTCTAGAAGACCAGACTGGTTTTACAACGTTACTGATGAGCTGAAGTATTTGTATAAGAACCTTGTATTCAGACCCTTCTGCAATGTCATTCTTCTGACAGATCTTCCAAATTGCTTCCCAGTGCCAGTGGCCTCCCTCCAGGTAGAAAATAAGACCGTAGACAGGGAAAGAAGGTTTATAATTCTGCTACTCTGCTTCAAGGGCTACTAATTGCCAGACTCAGATGACCCAGTACTTGTTTCCATACTCAACACTTTGAACAAGGTAGCAGTGGAGTCACTGGGCTCAAACTCTATAAACAGTGTATCCTGTCCCTGGACAGTTAGGCTACTCAGGTAGCCATGCACAGTTAAAAATATAGTTACGATGCTGTGAAGGCCTCTCCCAGAGCAGCTGCTACCAGTCTGTCATTCACAGATATAAATGATTGCACAGTAAACCTAAGACAGAGGATTTCAAAGCCAAACGTATTAACTCACCTTTAGACAGGAATCTTTTCCTCAGTCCACAAGCAAGTTATTTAAATAAAGACTTAAAGGAGCAAGGCAAAACTCTGAAAGGTGCAGACAAATTCTGCTCACGTGTCTGTCTAGATACTAGAGGAACTACCCAGCCAAGCCCACTTCTTTTGTTAGAAGAGACTCCATACCTCTTTTGAAACACAGGAAGTCCAGAAAGAGATTTCCAGAGAAACCTCATGGGGACCCTAGATCCAGGAGGCCTGCCTTTTCAGAAAAATCTGTTTTCAAAAATCCCCTCTCCCCTCGGTCCTGTCCTTACCCCACTCCAGAAGATTAACTCTGTCCATCTCAAACTGGGAAAATATTACGACAGATCAGAAGGTGCTTTCCATCATAAAAAGGGTTATGCCGTGTCTTTGAAAGAGCTCCCTCCATTGAACGGGTATATCCCTCCTCCCCACAATCAACTTCAGCTTCTCTCCTCTAGTCTGTCGGAACGACAGGCTCAAAGTACAATAAAATCTTTGCCTGTAAAATTTGCAGGAAAGGTTTTTTTTATTCCAGGCTGCTTCTAGTCCCATGACCGGGACAATGAAGAGCTGTACTGGATCTCTCTGCTAAACACCTTTTCCTAAAACTGCCAACCTTCAGAATGCTCAGTGTACAGACATTACTGAAATTTATACTTCCACAGATATAACTAATTACCCCTAGGTCGAAAGGATGCTTGTCTTCAAATTCCCATTCTCACCTTCTGTAGGAGATTCCTCAGGTTTTGTACTGGCTCATCTCACTTTCAATTTACTGTTTTGCCTTTTGGGTTTTCCACAGCCCAAAGAGTATTCAGAAAGTACCTAGCATCAGTAATGGCCTCCTGATAAACTCAGGGAATTCATATATTTCCTTACTTGGACTACCTGCTGTTCAAGGCTACATCGATGCAGATCCTACTGCAACATCTCCAGTTCGCCCCCAGTCTGCATTAGCATTTGGGGTTCACAGTCTGCTTCAAAGTCTTTTCTTCAGCCCACTCAGGACGTGGTGTTTTTTGGCTGCAGACAGGACACCAAGAGAATACAGGTCTACTTCAGGAGAAGGTGCAATACCTTAGTTTAATTTCACAACTTTTCTTCCTGAACAGCTCCTGAGAGTTGTGGGATTCATGGGAACAGCCATCCCAGTGCTCCCTCTGGCCAGGTTGCACATGAGGAAAATTCAGTGGTTCCTGAAAAATAGTAAGTTCTCAGCACCCACTCATCCTTTAGACAAAAACATACACCTTGCATCTTGTCTCAGGAAGGAGTTTTTTTTGTGGGTGGGCCAACTGAATATTGGTCCCGGTCTCCTCTTCAGCCCACAAACTGCAACTCATGAGATGTACACAGATGCCTCAGATGAGCCTGGAGGGGCCTGGTTAGGTTTCCACAGAGTGCAGGGTAAGTGGCAACCCAAGCTCAGGCAGGAGCACATCAACCTGAAAGAGGTGAGGAACTCTCATCCTGTCATTTCAGGTTTTTTCTCACACATCTGGAAACTAGGCCTTTTGTAAGTATTCACAGACAACACTATTGTCATGTGGTACATACATAAGCGGGGGAAGAGAGTACCAGATTGTACTATGCAGACTTGGCCCAGAGTGCTTGGGACTTTGCCACCCAGAAGAGCATGCCTCTCCATCATATACATCCCGTCACAAGAGAATATTCTAGCAGACTCATTAAGCAGGTCCATCGAGGACCCTCACAAATGGACTTAAAACAGACAAATCTTCAAGGATATCCTGCACAGGTGGGGGACGCCTCATAGATTTATTTGCCTCAGATGACTACAAACAACTCCCCCTTTTTTGCAGCAGAACCTCTTGTGTCTCAGCTTCCAAGGCAGATGCATTCTCAAGTCCAAAAAGGCAGAAACTCGTACTGGGGACACCCTTTTGGCCAAGACAGCATTGGGTGCCCCTTCTCTTTCATGTAGTCAGGGGCAAGCATCACAGTCTTCCACAGAAGGTGGATCGCATCACATATCAGAAGGGCTTCTACTTCATCTGAACCTGTCATCCGTAATCCTAAGCCTTTGGATGATAGTGTTCTTATCTATTTCAGGCACTACTTTTCATAGGACATATCTCTGGTCCTCCAGGAGGCAAGGAGACCCACTACTTGAAAATCATAGCCAGATGAAAGAGATTTTCTTTGATGTCATAGCAATAATCAGAACCCCAGAAAATCAGAGGTGCTTTCCATCCTGAAGTATCTATGCAGACTCATGAATGCAGATGCCACATAGTCTTCCACCAAGGTCCACCTGTCAGCCATCTCTGCTCGTCTTCCTCTCCATCCACCAGTTATCCCCAGACCCAAGATCAGTTTGGAAAAGGGGTACTACATCTAAGACGCCCAAAGAAGCCCTTGCCACCCAGGCCCCCCCACTAGTTGGGACCTCAACGTTGTACTGGAAAAGCTCACTCTACCTCCTTTTGAACCAGACTCTTCAGCAAATCTCATATTCTGCACCTGGAAAGCTGTCTTGCAGCTTACTTTGCTAGGAGAATCTCACATCTGCAAGCAGTCACGGCCATTCGACCATTTTATTGTTCGCAAGAATAGTGTAGCCGTGTGGGTTAAGCCTTCTTTCATTCTTTATACACCTAAAGTAGGGAACAAGATGCCCCTCAACCAGGCCATAAAACTACATATTTTCTTTTCCAGTCCGCAGAACTTGGGGAAAGGACTCCTGCACTCCGTAGATACACATGTGCAGCTAAGTTTTTATTTGGACAAGACAAAAATCTATTCATAAGTCAGAGCAACTCCTTGTTTCATTCATGGTCTCCAAATTGGACCAGCCAGTATCTAAATAAACATTTGCAAGCTGGATCTCTAAATGTTCTTCATATCAATCACTTGTGCTATAGCCTTGGCTATATAATGGTTCAAGTATGTCAAGACAGTGCCCAAGTTCTGTGTACACATCCAAGGCGCATGTATCCTTTCTCCCTCATTTTACGTTCAGGAAAGAAAACTGGGAGATGGATAGTTTGGCTTAAAGTAAACCCTAATACCACTTTAGCCATAAAAGAAGGATCAGTTTTTAAAGGAACCTTGTCCTTAAGGAAAATGAGGTAGGTTTGACTCAGCATAAGGGCCTGAAACTTTGACACCATTATTACAGAGGTCAGAGCAATCAATAAAATTTACTTCCATGTAAAGTATCTTAAATCACCCAGATTATGCATTTCAAATGAAGCAAGTCTCTTAAGCAAAATTAAGATCCCAAGGAGGGGACCATCAGATTACTTGGAGGCCTTGTATGCAAAACCCCTTTCAAGAACATTTTGACAGGAGACTGTCTTAAGAGGAGGATTCATGGGCAGAGGTGCTGAAAGGGACGATAATTGAACAGTGATTGAGGATAAGAAAGACCATATGATAAACCCGAGAACTAATATTCAGTGGGTGCTGGTTATGTTGCTGGCACCAATTAGAAAACCTTTTCCATTTGCTAGTAAATTATTTTTCTAGTAGCAAGATTTTCTTGCCCCATTAATACCTGCTGCATGTCCTCAGAAAACAGGTGTCTAAAAGGAATCAAGACCCTGTCATCCAGGCAATCAGTTGAAGATGATTGATGTCTGGGTGCATCAAATACCTCTGTTCTTGTGAGAGTAGATTTATTCTATGAGGAAGCTCGTGGTAATTGCCCCTGGCCATTTCTAAAAGAAGGGAGAATCACAATTGCCTGAGCCAGAAGGGAGTCATCACAGTGATATTGGGGGATTCCTCCAGAATCTTCAGAAGTACTCTGGATATTAGTGGAAAGGCTTCAGGAACATTCCTGTCCAAAGAGAAAGTATCTGTCTTCCAGGCCTTCTTGCATGGAGTTCTGGAATGAAAGTTTGACAGTTGATTGTTCAAGGAAGAGGCAGAGAGGTCTACTTGAGGGACTCCCCTCAGATGAATCAAATCTTGGAAGACCCCTGATCTATTTTCCATTCATGAGGGTCTGCCTCAGTTTTTTCTCTGACAGAAGATAGGATGCTTGTAAAGTGAGATTGTGCTGTGAAGCTATATCCCAGCTAACACAGCTAGTCTGCAAAGTGGGTACAGCATGGTTCCACCTTGCTTGTTGATGGTACCACATGAATGTTGTATATTTATTTTTTGTTTTTTTTATGGACATTTAATTAATGGGAAAGTGTGATTGGTTAAACTCATTTTCAGCAGAGGTCAGGGGAGAAAAGCTCCAAATTATTACAAAACATTAAAAATTGCAGTCTTCAAAAATAAAAGAACATCTGCATTTTAAATAGTGATAACAGAAAAATATTGGTTAATCGACACAAGGTATATGACCATCATTTAATATTTATAGAAATTTTAGGTAGTTTGAGAGAAATTAGTTAGTCTAACACAAACAGGAATTGCAGTATGAAGTGAGGGGAAAACAGGTTTATGGTATATTTAGAGAGTGTCATTGAAGAGAATTTGATAGAAGTATGTATGTGAAGAAAGGAGAGTAAGGAGGTTGAAGGAATGAAAAGGTACTTGTTCGCATTTAGGGATATAGTTTATCCCGGCTGATATTGTCTGTAACCACTTGAAGCCCTGGAGACCAAATATGGTTTAGAGTTTTGAGTGCCTTGATCAGAGCAAGCATCTCCTTGGTGTCATTCTATTCACATGTTGCAGTATTAATAACAGTAGAGAGTTGCTGCCAGCAGTGCCACCTTCCGCCAGTATACCAAAGTCTTTGTTTCTGGAGGGTACGTTTGACATCCCTTGTCAGGGCTATAAACTGACGTAGGGTATAAATGTGACGTCATTCCAACATCTGCTGTTAGGCTAAGTTCAACTTGTACACTATACTGTCCATTTCTTTATTCCTACGGTGATAAATCCTGGCCCTCCTGTTGTCAGGGTGACTGTACCAGGACAGTGTCATCTTCAGGGGCCTTTCATGAAGAGTTTGATGCTAGCACTAGCCTGGAAGTGGCCACCTATTCTCTGTTCACACATTCACTAAACACTACAAAGTTGATGCTTTATATCAAGATCCAGAGCTGCCTTCACTAGGTCAATCTTGATATGCCTGTTCCTCTCCATTAGCCAGTCTCCTTTCACCTGTGGGAATAACATGTTGGGAATATTACAATGGTGATCTCAGTCAGGTAATATTACAGTTGTGTAGGAACTAACATGACAGTAGATGTCCTACTGAACATTGTTGCATTATTCCTTCCTTCCTACCCTCCTCCTCTTCTGTTTGGGTTAACATGTCTGTGTGTGTCTCTGTCTGCCTCATATGCAGGACCCTAAGACTGAGAAGGCTTTTGCCACTTATTGCTTTAGCCCCTCTTAGTTGACCAGTCACTTTCTCAGGGGTCTACAGGTCGCTGGCTTGGAATATGGTCTGAGGGTCCACACACATATATCCTCCAGTAAATGCCTACACTTGAGAACTGAGTTCATAACGTCGGGTCTGCATTCCACAGAAGGTTAAGGTTTGCTACCCTAGCTGGATTTCATCGGTGATCACCCGTCTCTGAAATAGTGCAACAGTGATGAGTAGGACATCTACTGTTACAGTAAGTTATTCAAAAGCTTGATTTCTGAATGCTTTTTTTGTATATGAGAATCCATCTCACAGTAAGTGCCAAATTCATGCCGTCTTCACTAGGAAGACCCACAGAAGTAAAGAAGTCTCTCACCATGCCTGACTAGCACAGAAAAAAGTAGGCTGTAATGCAGACTTTGATTTTAGAGATGGACTTCTAGCACAGGAGATAACAGCCCCATAAATAGAGCCTTTTTTTTTTTTTTTTTTTGCTCCTATTTTGTCATCTATGACAAACGCTTTTTTGTTCATCTCTAGGGTGTCATTTCTGTCTTGTTGGAAAATGGATGTTGTAGTCTGGTTGCTGTGTGGGTTTGTGTTGACTTTTTGCAGTGTTTGCCCTCATTGCCTATTAAACTACCAGTCCTTTCCTGGTCAGTTGGCCTATTTGATCCCTGTCACT